>NW_026622985.1:102505930-102679788 GCF_023065955.2 Ursus arctos
GGGAGACTCTGGCAGAGACCGAGGCCATGTGTGAGGAGTCACAAAGCTTGGTGACTTTCCCTTGGTCATTGTTGATAGTCCTTGCTACACGGCCTGGTCCTCTCTCCATGTGAGGTACTTGACTGGTCAGTAAAGAATCATCCAGTCGTGGGGGTAAAGGACTGCTGTTTCTCATGTACAATCTACCAATTCTCCATAATTATGGATGAGAAATACACTGCAATTAGTCAATATTCTCTTCTTATTAAAGTCTCACAATAATTTTGGAAGTATTTTAATAATTGAAATAATAATAATTATTATATAGAATGCCACTTAACAGCCAGTTATTTTCCCATGATTCAGATCACTTTTATTTACTAACATTACTCTATTAGGAGCATTGAAACTCAAAGAGGTAAGAAATCACTCAAGGTCACACAGCTAGAGAAAATCAGAGCCCATATTTTACTCCAGGTCAGAGTCCAGAATACACACTTCTATACGCTATCCTACAGTTTCATTCCTTTAAGTTAGGAAATATGGTAAGTCAGATATTCCAAATATCTTTCTGCTACAAAATACCTAGAAATGTAGGGTGCATTACCGCATATAATAGCTGAACTCGTAAGGAGTAAGGAAAACCCCTAGAGGCTAAAAATAAATAGGAAGCAAAATGATAAAATAGGAAGTAAAATGTTAAACTGTTATTGCCCTGAAGTTACTTGCAATTACAAGGATTTTAATAATTCCTAATAATAATGCTTGAAATGGAAAACAAGTCTTGAGCCCAAAAGACATATGTGATTAGAACTGAGTGACCCACCTCCCACCAAACCCCAGGGTACTTAAATAGACTTCCAGATCGGTAGAGTCCTGGAGTGGTTGGCAGAATACACAGAGGAGAGTATTCTCAATTCGGACATCTGAAGGTTTGTCAAGTCAAGTTAGCTAAACATGAATTTTCAGTCAAAAACTGTCAAATACATAAGGAAACAAGATACCATGAATAAAAGAAGAAACAAAACAGACCAGAATTAAATGTCTAAAATCTAAGATAGTAGAATTATCAATTTCAGAACATTTGATTAAAATGCTCAAAGGCCTTAAATAATAAAAATAAGAATTTAGAAATATAACTAATAAATAAGGAAGTGTCAAAAAATGACAAAAAGTTCTAAAAAACAAACCAAACTTCCAGAAATTAGATAGATAGCTAGAATAAAGCAAAAAAGACCATGAACAGGTTGAAGAACATTTTTTAAAGAACTGTAAAGTGATCAGTAAATGACGAGACATCTGAAGAAATTACCCAGCATTGCATAGGAACAGAAACGGAGACACAATGTAAGCAAGAGGTTAAGTCGAAGGAAAAGATTCCACATGCAGTTAATGGGAATCCCTACAGAAGAAAATGCAGATAATGGGAATAAGCAGGAAGAGATGTTGCTAAAAATTCACCAGACTTGATGAAGTATCTGAACCACGACATTTATTCAGGTTTGTCTTCAGGAATTGCAGGAACTCCCCAGCAGAATAAACAAAGAGGACACCCATACTGAGACACGTTGCAGGAAAAGTTGTGAGAGAGGAATGCCAGACACAAAGAGGCTGTATTAAAACTGGCTAAAGGAAGACGGTTACCCACAAAGGTGTGAGAATCTGGCCAGCAGCAGACCTCAGTAGCAACACTAGGACTGAGCAGAGTAACTGGAAATAAATAACCTCGGTGAACTCAGGAAAATACCTGCCTTCCCAGACTCATACTCCGCTTGCAATCATCCACGACCTGCATTTCAAAAATGAGGGTGACCTGACAATATTTTTAAGAGTTTCCCACATAGAAGAACAAAACATACTTCAAGGGGAGGAAGAAAGCCCCTAGCGTGAAAACATCTGAAATGAAGCCCAACTGCCTGGGTTAGGGTTTGGGCTGCAGCCCATATGAGGCAGTAAACTTAGGTCACTCATTTATCCACTGTGTGCGGCAATTTCCTTTTTGGTAAATCAAGGATAATAATATACCCACCTTACAGAGTTTTTGTGAAGACTAGAGTTAGCATAGAAAGCATTTTACAACAATAACCAGCCTTAATCAGTATTCCATAATATAGCTATAATAACGGGTAAGCAGAGAAACCAACTCACACCTAAGCAAATCTAAATAAATCCTTGCCTTATAGAACAGTAATAATGTCTTACTGGAGCTTAAAAAAAGAACAGAATTCTAATTACAGACAAAAATAATATGGATGAATTTCCAAGCATCTTCCAGAAGAATATATTTGCCATTTAGCTATAAGCTTATCACAGGCAAAAATGTATACGTGCTTGGTAAAAGTATAAAGAAATAGATGGAAAAATTATTAATATAAAATTCAAGATGAGAGTTACTTCTAGTGGGAAGAGAAGAGAAACTGATTAAAGATGTTTACATTAAGGGTCTCCACTGTTCTGGTAACATTTAATTCTTTAAGTTAAGTTGTGGAAACACATTTATTGTATTACACTACATCTTTTGTATGTTTAAATATTTCACAATAAATTTTGAAAGTCGTTGACCAATTGCTACTGTTTGCTTTGCCATTCTACCTTGATTATAATTTTTTGGCCATTTTTCACCGGTGCAATTTCTATGTTCTTTTGTCACCATATAAAGGGCTTTGCCTTGGTTTTCATACTTTGTAACTCGTTATACATATTACATATGTATATGTATACATTTACAAATATTTCATTTGCATCATATGGGCTCTAGGATGTTGGGAATGTACTTTTATTGTTATTATTCAATGCTTTTTCAAAAGTATATAGTAAATGCTTTCTCTCCGCCAGGCATTGGGATAAAGCAGGGAACAAGACAAGCAAAGTTCCTGCTCTAATGGGAGATGCAGGAAAGTAAAACGGTTATTTTCTTTTTTTTTTTTTTTAAGACTTTATTTATTTACTCGACAGAGATAGAGACAGCCAGCGAGAGAGGGAACACAAGCAGGGGAGAGGAAGAAGCAGGCTCATAGCGGAGGAGCCTGATGTGGGGCTCGATCCCATGACGCCGGGATCACGCCCTGAGCCGAAGGCAGACGCTTAACCGCTGTGCCACCCAGGCGCCCCGTAAAATGGTTATTTTCATCAAAGCAGCCAGCATGTCCGTGCACTCCAGTGCTCTCCAAATTGTTCTGCAAAAACTTAAGAGCATGATTACAATATTATGTCAGGCCAATAGTTCCTCCAGTTCCGCATTTTGTTTTCAGTGGTTTCCCCATAAGACAAACTGCAGACAAATAGTCATATAACAATTGTAAAGGCTAGGCTTGTTGATTGAACACCCTACATTCCTTTAGCACGCTGCTGGTAATCTATCACTAGTAAATGAATTCAAGTTTTCAGAGTCCGTGTATATCTGGCATGTGACCTCTTTTAAAGTAATCTATTTGACAGGTTAATGATCCTCATGTCCTATTTCCCCTAATGGATCCCTTTCCACCTTGAAGGCATGAGTGGAGAAATGAAAATGAAATCCCCACTTCCCTCTTCCAACCCTCCATGGAGGCTGCTGAGCTGTGATAGCGTCTCCAGAGAAACATTTGCACAGCTCGGCTGCTCACATTGGTCCCCAAACGAAGCTGCGTCCTGGACACTTGGCAGCAATTTGTCCCCGTTCTCTCTCCACACCGCAGAAGTTCTCACAGGGTGGGCTCCAGACCAGCAGCAGCACCAGCACCACTTGGGAATGTGCTAGAAATTAACCTTGTCAGGCCCCACCCCAGACCTACTGAATCAGAAGCTCAAAGACTGTTTTCCTGGCAATTTCATTTTAATACGTCCTCCAGGTAATTCTGACGCACAGCCAAGTTTGAGAACTGTAGAGTGGTAACAGTTTCTGCAAAAATATTACAAGGGATGAAGGTTTCAGAGAAGGAGGCACTGATGGTTAGTGGAGAGTTTTCATCGTGGCATCAGGAATCAGGTCTGGGTTCAGTGGTGAATAGTGGTGACCCCCCCCAGGAGTTGGTCAAGGTAATAGAAATGAGGCAGGAGAGATGTCTAGGTGCGCAGTGACTCTTCAGTTATTTGGTAATATTTTGTTAGCCTAATCCCACGTGTGGTCACCTGTTTGCTCTTATGTTCATCTTTATACTGGTTTCTATGTCTTACAGATATCGTTATATAATGTGTTACGTGCCAGTGCGTTCATTCATCCTGGCCCCTTGTTTTGCCTGATGGTTTTCTGCATGGAGGGTACTGTTCTGTTTCTTCTGTCTGTTGACTCAAATGTGCTGGTTCTGCAGAGTCCCCAGAGAACTCTTCTAGTAATTATTGCCAGGGGACAACGTCCCTCGTCTCTGTTTAATCCTTTAATTAAGTTTTAAGCTCCTTTAAAATGTTATTTTCTAATCTAATTTATCTAAAAGTGTCTGCTATGATGTCATGCGCCACATAGCATTTACTCACAGAAGACTTCATCAAGAGCAACATTTGAGAATGGATGGAATCAAAGTGCCATTTTGATGTCTGGCACTGATAAGAAAACAAAACAAAACACTATGAACTCCCTTAGAAAGAAAGCAAAGCGTCCTGAAGCTGTCAGGATCAGCCCCATTTCCTGAGCCAAAGGCTCTTCTTTGCAGCAGGGAGTAGTACTTGACCTCCACCCTCAGGGGGATGTGGGATGAAGGTTGACTCTGGCCTTGGAGAATTTAAAGAACTCAAGGGTCTTCGTTAGTTCGCTCAGAACCAAGCCGAGGAACCTTCACAATGAGTCCTGCTTAGACCTTATCTGGTGCTAGCAGGCTTGCTCCTGGGATCAAATCCTCACCTCTGTGGAAACTAACTGGGTCTTTGCCTCTGACCTGGGTCCTGAGTCACATCTTCGGGACCTCCTTGGCTTCCCCACCAGGAGGTTCAGCCCTGCCTCATCTCAGTGACTGTCCTCCTGCTATGTGTACCTGGAACTCTCTGAGGCCTTCTTTCTATTCACTTTCCTACTGAAACATGAGCTTTCTGATTACCTCTGCTTCTCCTGACAGGACCTCCCCCTTTAACTTGCGAAAGGCACCACCACACCTGATTCCGTCTCAACAGGGGCCTCTGGTCTCCATTTCCTAACTCTTCACACCTGGCTGCAGTCCGTTTGTAATTCCTGATAAGTTTTGGGTTTACAAGGCTGCATCAGGTGCACACATCTCTGCAAGCCTTTTATGAAGAGCTGAACTTTGCAGGACATTGAGCTTTCTGGAGTTAACATCTGATTCCTCTCACCCAGCTCCACAAAGAGGCAATGCAAGTTCTGTCCCGGCCAGGCAAGGACATTCTGAAGATAGCCAGGCAGGGCCTGGTGGCCTTTTGTCCATCTGGGAAATAAGAACTGAGTGGGGAGGGCAAAAGGATGCGGTAAGGGAGCTGTGCCCAGTCGGGAAGCTGGACCTGAAAGTCGGGCTTCTTGGGAATATGTCAGGCCTGCTCTCAATTCCTCTCAGTGTTCGTGTGTAACAGCTAGTAGGCATGCTGTAGTCATTGGGGTTTATAATTATGTAGGGTTTTACACCCTAAATATTTAGGATTACTCAATACAGAATAATGGTTTGTAATTAGGCTTATTATGAGACCTTCTGTTAGAAAGTTTTGAAGAAACAGAAATGCCTGGGGAGATTCAGAGCGGGCAAGGCCCAGAGTACTGGGCTGTTTGCAACTTTACAATGGGCCCCCCAGGCTCTCTCTTCAGTTTGTTTTAACTTAATCAATTTGACATGTGACAGTTTGTAAATTTATGGTGTTGAGCTTGTTACTTTAGTACATTTATGCACGGTAATATCACGTCGTATAGTTGACTATGTCGTTATACTGTGCATTGGGTCTCTGTGGCTTACCTACTACTCTATCCCCCCCACTCCCCATCCCCTGGTATCTACAATTTTACTCTCCTTTTATTTTTTAAACAAGCTGAATTATGTTTTAGATCCCACGTGTCAGGGACAGCACATGGTACCTGTCTTTCTCTGCCTGACGTACCTCCCGTGTCCTTGCTGTCATGAACGGCAGGGTACCTTCCCTTCTCGTGGCTCAGTAATATTCACCGTGTCTAGGTGAATCCTTTTTATCCAGCTATCCCTTGGTGGGCATTTGGGTTGTTCCCATATTTTGGCTATTGTGCATAATGCTGCAATAAACACAGGGGTTCATAGATCTTGTCAAAATTCTGTTTTCCTTTCCTTTGGGCATACACCCAGAAGAATTGCTGGATTGTACAGTAGTTCTATTTCAATTTTTTGAGGAAACTTCATATTGTTTCCCTTAGTGGTTGGACCCATGTACATTGTCTCCAACTGTGTATCAAGATTCTTTATTCCCACCTATTGCCTCCTGGTTTCTTAATAGTAGTCATTCTACAGGTGTGAGGTGACATCTTATTGTGGTTTTGACTTGCATTTCCCTGATAATTAGTGATGTTGAGCATCTTTTCATGTACCTGCTCACCATTTTGATGATTTCTTTAGAAAAATGTCTCTTTAGTTCTTCTGCCCATTTTTAAATTGGATTGTCTGGATTTTGTTGTTGGTTGCGGTGTTTAGTTGTGTTGGTTCTGTATACGTGTCTACGGCCATACCACCCTGAACGCGTCCGATCTCGTCTGATCTCGGAAGTTAGATATATATGTGTGTGTGTGTGGGGGGGATATACATATATACACACGCATATATATATTTAAGATTTTATTTATTTATTTGACAGAGAGAGAGAGAGAGCACAGCAGGGGGAGAGGGACTTAACGACTGAGCCACCCAGGCGCCCTTCTTTATATATTTTGCGTATGAACCTCTTATCTGATACATGGTTTGCAGAAACTTTCTCCCACTCTGTAGGCTGCTGTTTCATCTGTTAAGTTCTTACAATGAGCGAAAGCAGGAGCGGAGGTCATTTCCTCAGGTTTTTGGGAGGATAGCAGTTAACACAATCTCCAGATCCTTGTCAGCTGTTGATCACCTGGGGGAAATGATGTCCTGACTGAATTGGACACTAGCCAGTTTTAAAAACAGCCTATGTGCAACGCAGTGGTTGGAATATAGACGACGCAGCTGGCATAGCGGCTTCCCTTCTGCATTCCAGTTTGATGATGTCAAGGTTGTGGCAGTCGCCCTCCATGGACTTGAACCCTCCTGCTAAGGATGGTGCAGGCCCGGGGTGTGCAATCTGATCTTCCCCCTCAGTCTTGTGACGTGTAAGAGACAAAGACCTGATAATGGCTTCTCTGCCGCCCTTTCCCAGTTAAAGCAGACTCTTGAACCGTCAGAGCGGCTGCTGAGGTCGGAGAACCAGCCGGAGAAGGTGTCACAGGGTCTCAGTGACCTCCAAGGGATTTCTACAGGCTCTGTGGAGAAAGGGCCCGTCTTGTGGTTTCTCAGGGGCTCAGAATCAGGGGTTTCTGTTGAGCCACTAGGGCCTGTGATGCCGGACCCGCATGTACCTGGGGACTGGGGGCCACACCACAGGTTGCCTCCGAGGGTCCCGCACCAGCCTTTGAATTCAGCCCCTGATCATGATTTGTTTGACCAACCAAAATGTTTCCAAAATTTGTTCATGTATTCCAAAAATAATGGAATAGCCACTGAGACAAACACCAAGTAAACAAACTGCTGGATGTCAGGTAAACTTCATTTACTCCTGGAATTTCTATGGGTTTGAGATGACAAGAAGGAGGTGCTTCCTTCCTGCGCAATTTGGACCTAACATGGATCTGAGTTTTCGGTGCTGTGCAAAAGCCACGGGAACCAAGTTCGGGAGATTGCCCTGCACCCCCTTCTGTAACCACACTCTGCTCCCTGAGTTGCACTCCTCTGCTGACCATCAGACTGTGAACATTCCAGAAGAGAAGCCCTGTCTTAGTCATCTTTGCATTCCTAGCGTATGGCTTGGCACTTCCTCAAACTCAGCAGGTGTTGGAGTTCATTAATTAGAGGATGACTAAATCATCAGGTGGGGGCCACACCCCAGAGCTCATTAAGGATGTGCTTGAGATCTTTCTGATTCTTCTTTTTAGGAGTATATTATGTGAGGAAGGTCTATCCACATCACGTGACCCTAGAAACTTGGGTCAGTTTTTGAGAAGAACTGACCACTTCTCACTAAGCAGCCCAGATTCAACCTGGTCCTGTTTTTCCAAGCTGTGACAGTAAAAGCTTTACAGATTGTGATCTAAATTGGAAAGATGCTAATTTTAGTGAAATAAATCTACTTCTTCAGAAACTTGAGCTTTGGCTTTGGAAGGTATTTTGGCCCAAATCTCTGTTTTGCTCAGGCATTAGACGCTTTGGCTTCAGTGCCCCTATAATAAGACATGAGTGCCGGGGACAAACCTTCTACCAGACTCGGCAGAACGTCCCTGTAACAGGGAGAACTGCTTCCTTTCAGTGATACACGAAGGATAAAGAGGCTCATTCTGACTTTTGAGCTAGAACCTCCAAAACGTAAGCATTCAGCATTGTGTTTGGCAGACTGTAGGCCTGGGATGGCACGTTCGTAAGAAAGACTGGAATGGAGAGAAACATCTTTTCACAAGTCCCACAGATGTTGTCAGCCACACAGGCTCACTGGCATCTAACTCCACGTGACAGTGTGGTCACTTCTAGGAACTCAAAGCACATTGGACAGCAGAGCTGGAGTTCTCCCACAGGGTCACCCCATCGTTCTGACCGGGCCCAGAGTACAGTGGTGGCTGACTTGAGCAACAGGCGAAGACATTTGCAATATTTTCCCTCCACTTTCAATTTCTCCAAAGTTATTATTAATATTATGCTCCCTTATATTTTGCAAACTTTATAATTTATAAAATGCTGCCATATATATTACACATTAGTATTGTGAGAATATTAAACTGGGAGTATTTTTTAAATTATTCTACTCCATAAAGACCATGTCCTGTAGCTGTCATTCTGTCTGCATGAAATCAAGGAAAGGAGGTGGGCAAATGCCACTTTGGGGAGAAGAAGAAGACAGAGTAGAGAAAAGCCTCCTAACATGAAGGGGAAGAAAGTAGAGCCTTTTGGCCTGGAAAGTGGGAAGGAGGAAAAGCAAGAAGTCAGAGCTAGTGTCTTGGCTTCTGCTTCCACACACATCCAGGCTGAAATGCTGGAATCCTGGGGGAGGGTGTTAGACAAGTTGAGGTTAAAGCCAGATACATAGGGATGTGTGCCCCGATCCTCATTTAGGACTCTGAGAATACCCCCCCCCCCCCGTTTGGGAGGTTCCAGCCAATGTGAGTGAACTCCAACAGAAAGTGGTGGGCGGGTGGGGTTCCCACAGCTCCTGTGTGGTATGCTATGGAAAGAACCAGAGACAGTCACATGTCTTTGGGGGCACAGGTGGCAGTAGCTGAGCTCGAATACGGTGGATTGTTCAGGGGCCACCGTAAGAAAGGAGAAGGAACTCTACTGATGGAGGCTGTAACTGAAACTTAGAGGTTGCTGCGGCCGGAGCTGAGGTCAGATGGAGTTAGTGAGGGAGAGCTATCAGCCCCTGACGGAGACAAAATAATCCTACAAGTGAAGTGCCATGTGAGTGGTTGAGAGAGAGGAATATGAGAGTCCTAGAAGGACAACATTATGGGACAGAGCAGGCAGGTGTCCCTGAAGGGAGAGGCAAAATTGGGCTAAGCCTTAAAGGTGAGATAGACCAGAATAATGAGAGATGAAATTGGTACAGGAGTTAAGGGCAAGTTTGTGGTAAGACTTTAATGTCAAACCAGGAATTTAGACTTTGTCCTAAGGGTCACATCCCAGAGTATTGTGTAGAACACTTGTTCATTAGATTATTAATAAGTGTACCATCAAAAAACAAGGGAAGATCCATAGTTTAAAAGTTGAGGAAACAATGAATTAAACATAGGTCAGCAAGTTATCCCGGCCTCTTCAATATGCTAACGCACATTAAGAATACAACACACCAACAACTAATGATGTACTATATGCTGGCTAACTGAACATAATACAAAACATTAAAAATTTAAAAAAATAATTTAAAAATTAAAAAAAAAAGGAAAAATACAATGGGAAACACAGGCTTCATCAGAGAGAAAGGAAACAGACCAGGGGAGACTGTCATGCACGTTTGAGTGGGAGCGTCTCAGGGCAAGGACCAGGTTGCCCACTGAGAATGGAAAGAAAGACCCTGACTGGAAGGTCATTAACCAAGCAGAATTGCCTAGGCATGGGGTCTGAGCACTTGCAGGGTGGAGGAAGAAAGGGAAGAACCGAAGTTTCAAGCTTGAGGAACCAGTAGCGGACCCGAGACTCCAGCCTTGTTTATAGATGGGGCCGCTAGAGGGCGTGCTGCTTCAGGAGTAAAGAGGACCTGTTTCAGACCTCTGTTTGAAACGGAGCAGGACATCCAGGTGGAAGCGTCCAGCAGAACACTGACGATTGAAGACTGAGGCTCAGGACAGAAGGCAAAGCCAGAGATGACCTTCTCTGTACTGGTCCCAAGACCTCAGGCCAGCATGGGAGTCCCTGCTGCACTGGACCTTCTTTTGGGTCTCTCAGGCAAGTCTGCTCTGATCACATGTTGCCAGTTGTGCTGGATCTTTTCTGTTTTCTCTCCTGTGACCAGCCCTGTACCTCACTTCCTAGGACCTAATTTTCCACAAAACCAGTGATTTTTCTTTTTCTTTTTTTTTTTTTAAAGACTTTATTTATTTATGTGGCAGAGAGACAGCCAGCA
This sequence comes from Ursus arctos, assembly GCF_023065955.2. NCBI lineage: Eukaryota > Metazoa > Chordata > Mammalia > Carnivora > Ursidae > Ursus > Ursus arctos. The sequence goes on from NW_026622985.1 coordinate 102,516,620, forward strand.
AGAGAGGGAACACAAGCAGGGGGAGTGGGAGAGGAAGAAGCAGGCTCACAGCGGAGGAGCCTGATGTGGGGCTCGATCCCAGGACGCTGGGATCACGCCCTGAGCCGAAGGGAGACGCTTAACGACTGCGCTACCCAGGTGCCCCAAAACCAGTGATTTTTCAAACTGTGCTGTTAGGGAACACATATTCTGCCGGCTGGCTCTAAGTGTTCCATCACCAAAGATGAGCGACACTGGTCTTTTCCTTTGAATGAGCAAGTAGCTTGACAGTTCTCAATTTTATTTTTCTTTCATTATTTTTTTCTTAACCCTTTGGTACCTGCTAGCATTAGTGTACTAGCAAGTATTAGCAGATGGCAAAATAAATGAATAAGGAGTAAATGAGTACCAACCTAAATTGCTCAGAACCAGTTGGTTATATTTGACCTGACAGCTCCCTTTTGTGGCTCTCAGGCTCATGATTATAATTTCAGATTAAAATCTATTCTATATATGTTCACAAAATAATTTAAATTATAATTACATATATATTCTACAGTTATCCATAAATAACCTAGAACTCAAACTGTTTCCACAGGTGCAAATATTTTTCTAAAGATTTTTTTAAATTTGTTTATTTGACACAGAGAGAGAGACAGTGAGAGAGGGAATACAAGCACAGGGAGTGTGAGAGGGAGAAGCAGGCTTCCCGATGAGCAAGGAGCCCAATGCAGGGCTCGATGCCAGGATCCTGGGATCATGACCTGAGCCAACGGCAGACGCTTAGTGACTGAGCCACCCAGGTGCCCCCCACATGTGCAAATATTGAAGAAACTCTCCCAGAACTACAAAATTGAAATGGAAAGATTTCATTCATTTAATAAATTTATTGGGTATCTACCATATACTAGTGTTGTAGAGAAACTTAGTTGTAGACCTCAATTCACACTCTCCCTTCCATGGCTGTCCAAGGAAGTGGCTGCCCAGTGTGGATGCTCTGAGAATAGTACACATTTATCACCAGCCCTTGGCCTGGCTGTGGGAACTAGCTCTTGGAAAGAAACGCTGCAGAAATGACCTTTACTACTCTCAGCCCTTCCCCATAAAAATTTCCATGCATGATGTTCTGTGTTCTTTTCCCATCTAATGGCTAGACCGTGACACTTCGGGCATCATTGAAAGCCAACAGCTGAAGGTGGCCCAGTACCATCAGACTGGTGATTGAACTGCTCAATTACACGTAAAAGACTCCCCTCTTCCTGATGGCCAGGAGCCCACTCAGGTACCTGTTAACTGGGTTAAAAAATAAATTTTCAACGTGTTAAGTTACTGGCACTTTGTGGTTTATTGTAATAATATCCAAACAGTAACATGGGTGAATCTCAGATGCCTCATTATAGGTGAAAGAAGGCAGATTCAAAGGCCACACACTCTGTATAGGTATAGAGAACTGGTCAGTGTCTGCCAGAGGCAGGGGATCGAGGGAGATGTTGCCTCCAAAGGGGCAGGAAGGAGTTTTGAAGGTTGATAGAAATGTTCTATATCTGGTATTAACAGTGGTTACATGGCAATAGGCATTTGTCAAAACTCACAGAAATGCTCACTTATGTGGGTGAATTTTACTTATTATAACTCAATTTTTTAAAAGTGGCTTTTTAAAAAAAAATTTCATTATGTTCAGTTAGCCAACAAATAGTGTGCTTTTTTTTTTTTTTAAGAATAAAGGGGGGAAATGCATCATGAGAACACTGATCAAAAGAAATCCGAATCAATGACAGGCAAACCCCTGGTTACTGTACTTCACTTTATCGTGCCTCACAGGTACTGTGACTTTTTTACAAATCGGGTGTTTGTGGCAACCTTGCATTAGGCAAGTCTATTGGCATCATTTTTCTAACACCATTTGCTCACTTCATGTCTCTGTGTCACATTTTGGTACTTCTTGCGTTTCAAGCTTTTTCATTTTTTTTTCTCAAATAAGTTCTTCCATCTTTATTTTTGTAAAAAAACCCCAAATAGAACAAAGTCACCATCAAGCACAAGACAACTTACCAGGCAAGGTCTTGATTCCCTCTCTCCTTCATGTCAGGCAAGCAGTCAGCGTCGTTAGCTTTTCCCAAAGGGAGTATTATAAACAAGGGTTTGGATGAGAGAGGGAAACCTGGCCAGGTTTCTCATCACTGAGAAGTTACTTAAAACCCATTGCTTTAAATAACTGGTATGTTTGAAATGCAGGAAAAGAAGATCGTCCTGTCAGAAATCGTAACCCTCTCTCCACAAATGTCTCCCTAGAAGCAGCTGGTTGGCTTGGGGGAGGTTTTAATCAGAATTGTGTTTAGGGAATCAGACAGGACCCAAGAGTGTGCACTCTGCAGTTCGGACACAAAGACTAAGGTGAACACTCGTGGTTTGTTAGGGTTATTCGTGGTGGGTCAGGGGCTGCAGGTCTGGAGTCCTTGTTAGTGTACATAGTGTTGGTGAGAAGTCTGGGCCCCAGCCTTGGACGCTGTAGTCTTCTAAAGACAAAGCAGAGACACTGAGAGCCCTGTATGGCCCCTCACCTTCCACTGAATACAGGGATGGGCAGGTGGTCTCAGCCGTTGTCCTCTTTCCAGCCCATGAGCATGCAGACTTGTGCCAAGCCAGAGGAAGGATCCCGATTCCTTAGGAGTGCTGTGTGAGCCCGAGTCTGATGAGCAGAGCAGAGCAAGTGTAGTCCCTTCCAGGCTGACTCCACAAAGGTCGCAGGCCACGGGCTTGTGGGCCACCCCAGACTGGGACCTGGCTGCAGCCTTTAGCCCCAAGGTGGGCTATGGAGCAGGTGGTCCAGGTGTAGCCACCAGCCATCTGACTGGTGGCTGCATTTCTGCCCACTCCCTGCCAGGCCTGGAAGCTGAAGAAAGCACTCGCTCCGTAGGCGATCATCACTAAACACGCAAAGAAAGGCAGCTGTCCACTGGTTACTCGGCAGGGTGCCCTTCAGGGACGTCAGCTCAAGGGCAGTAGAGCAGGTGATGAAAGCCGAGATGTCAAGAACGGTGGTGCCCACGTTAAATATCACTGACACCAGCAGTCAGGGCACCACGTGCAGCCTCACGTGCAGCTGAAACAGGCAGAGGATGAAGAAGACGGTTGTTACCAGCCAGAGGAAGACTGCAACGAACACGACCCAGCCATAGGCCGGTACAGGTGGTGCGGTTGGCAACCAGGGCCCACACCAGCAGCCCCAGCACCTGGTGCAGCAGTGCGAGTCCACGGAGCCTGGAACAGAAGAAGCCCGGGTCCAAGCACAGTGGGGAGAGGGAGGCGCCCGCCCCCTGCCAGGGGCAGCTGGTCTCTGTGCTCATTTTCACTGGGAACTCAGCCTCGCGGCTCCACTCACCTGTCCTGGCTCTAGTCGCTGCCACGGCCCCTCCCCTGGTGGGTGCCAGCCGCTGCCCGGCTCTTCCCTGGGGGGCTCTGGCTCCCACTAAGGCTCCTGGCACTGTGCCCAGCCAAACTTTTCCTTACTATCATATTTGTTATGGTGATCTGTGATCAGTGGTTATGACTTGCTGAACGCTCAGATGATGGTTAACATTTTGTAGCAACAAAGTGTTTTTTAATGAATGTATGCACATTGTTTTTTAGACATGATATTGCACACTTAATAGACTATAGGACCATGTAAACATAACTTTTATTTGTTTTATATAACATATATGTTAGATGTTTTTTATATGCACTGGGAAACCAAAAAATTCATTTGACTCACTTTATTGCAAAGATCTGTCATGGAACCAACGATATCACCATGATATGCCTATATATTAATATCAAAGTTAACTTCAGAAAAGGGAATACAATCGGGTATAAAGTGAGATAGTTCATAATGACAAATGGATCAATTCATCAAGAATACATATCCATCCTAAGTACATATTTATCTAATAATAAAGCTTCAGAGTATTGATAGCAAAATCTTTAAGAACTCATATATATACATATATATGTAAAAAAAATTCTCACCATAAGAAACTAGAAAAATAAGTCAAATTAAATAGAAACTAATAAATAAAGAAGAAAAAATAAATATAGGAGCAGAAGTCAATAAAACGGAAATAAAACAATAGAGAAAATGAAAAACAAAGAGCTGATTCTTTGACATGATCAATAAAACTGATAAACTTCTAGCAACGTTGATAAGGGGGAAAAAATCCCCAAAGCCCAAATTACCAATTTCGGGAACAACAGAAATGATATGACTACAAATACTATAGGCATACAAGATTAACAAGGGAATACTATGAAAGCCAGTAAATTTGATAGCTTAAATGGACAAATTCCCTGAAAAAACACAAATTTTTTATAATAATTTTTTATTATGTTATGTTAGTCACCATACAGTATATCCTTAGTTTTTGATGTAGTGTTCCATGATTCATTATTTGCATATAACACCCTGAAAAACCATAAATTACTAAAGTTCATTCAAGAAGAAATATAAAACTTTGATATCTCATTATCAATTAGAAAAAATTAAATTCATGGTAAGACATTTGAAACCAGTAAATCCAAGTCCCAGTCTCTGGTGAATTCTGCCAGACATTTAAAACAAACAAAATGAAACAAAACAAAGCATCTACACAAACGGTTCCAGGAAAGAACATTTCAGCTACTATTTTATGAAATTAGCGTTATCCTGATACCAAAAGCAGATAAAAAGATTACAAAGACAGAAAACCACAAAAATGAATATCCCTCATGAACATAGACAGTAAAGTCTTTAAACAAAATATAAGTCCATTGAATAAGCAATACATAGAAATGATAATTCATCATGTCTAAGTACAATTTTCCCCAGGTCTGCAAGTATGTTTTAACATCCGAAAACCAATTAATGTAGTCCACTATGCTAAGACACTAAAAAGAAAAAGAGAAAAAACATATAATCAAGCCAAGAGATGCAGAAAGCATTTTGACAAAATTCAATATTAGTGTAAGGTAGGTAATCAGAAATAGAAAAATTTCCAGAGCACTCACAGCCAGCTCTATGGAGTAGTGGAAGACTGTTGTCCCTTTAGGATCAGAGCTAAGGCATGGATGTCTGATCTTACCACTTCTTTTTTTTTTTTTTTAAGATTTATTTATTTATTTGAGAGAGAGCGCACACACAGAGAGAGGCAGAGGGAGAGACAGAATCCCAAGGTGGCTCCATGCTCTGATAAGGGCTTGATCTCATGACCCCGAGATGATGACTCCAGCCGAAATCAAGAGTTCACACGTCACCAACTGAGCCATCCAGGCACCCCTGCTCTTACCACTTCTACTCAGCATTGTGCTGGAGAGCCTATCTAGAAGAATAAAGGGGAAAATTAACACATGTAGATTTTTAGGAAGTTAATAGAACCCCCTTTATTTCACAGACAGCATAACTCTCTATACAGTGTATATCTTAAAAAAATCTATTTTAAAAGTTACTAGAATTAAAAAGTAAGTGTAGAAATGTCTGAGGATACAAGGTCAAATTAAAAAATCAATTGTATTTCTGCATACTAGCAATAAACAATTGGAGTTTATTTATTTATTTATTTATTTATTTATTTATTTATTTATTTTAAAGATTTTATTTATTTATTTGACAGAGATAGAGACCGCCAGCAAGAGAGGGAAAACAAGCAGGAGGAGTGGGAGAGGAAGAAGCAGGCTCATAGCGGAGGAGCCTGATGTGGGACTCGATCCCATAACGCCAGGATCACGCCCTGAGCTGAAGGCAGATGCTTAACCGCTGTGCCACCCAGGCGCCCCAAACAATTGGAGTTTAAAGTGAAAATAAGAGTACCATTTACAATAGAATCATGACACATATAATACTCAAGGATAGGTTTTACAAAGTATTGCAATATCCATACGCTGAAAACAGCAGACATTACTCAGAGAATTTAAGGAACATCTAAACAGAAATATCAGGTCAATTAATTGGAAATCTTATTGTTAAAATGTCAATTGTCTTCAAATTGATCTAAAGATTTTATAAAACTTCAACCAGAATTCCAAGAGAGTATTTTGTACAAATTTAGAAGCGGATCATAAAATTTCATGCAAATTCAAAAACTGTAGTATAGCAAAAAACAATTTTGGTAAAGCTCAAATTTGGAGGATTTAAAGCACATGATTTAAACACGTATAATAAAGCTACACTAACCAAGACAATGAGATATTCGTGGAAGGATAGATACGAGGCTGATGGAAGTAAATGTCATCCAGAAATAAACCACATAATCCATTTTTTGACAAATGTGCTACAGTAATCTAATAGCGAAAGAATAGTTGTTTTTTTTCTCACATATGTTACTGGAACAATTGAGTATCTGTATGGATGAGAACAATTTACCTTTACCTCACAGCGTATACCCCCCCAAGAAACCCTGAAAATGCATCATAGACATGAATGTTAAAATTGTAACGCTGTAAGAAAATGAAGAAATAAGTCTTTCTAACCTTGAGTTAGGCAAAGATACACTAGATGTAACAGGAAAAGCACAAATTATAACAGAAATAATTGGTAACTGGGCTTTCTTCAGAATTAGGACTCTTTACTATTCCAAAGACACTGTTTAAAAAACTGAAAAGGCAAACAAAAAAACAAGCTCTTAAGTGTAGAGGACACACTGGCAGTTGACAGAAGGAGATGGGTGGGGGGTGAGTGAAACAGATGAAGGGGATTAAGAGTACACTCATGATGAGCACTGAGCAATATATAGAATTGTTGAAGTCTGTTTATTGTACACTTGAAACTAATACGATCCTGTATGTTAATTATATGGTAATTTAAAAAATAAATAAATAAGAATTTTTAAAAACCTGAAAAGGTGAGGTTCAGGCTGGGAGAAAAATATATCGATAAGGTACTTGTCTCTAGACTTAACAGAGAACTCTCAAAAGTCAATATTATGAAGACATACAATCTGATAAAAATATTGATAAAAGATTTGAACGGACACATTACCATAAAAGGATATTTGCATTAGGAAAATGAAGATGAAAGTTAAAAACACCAGAAGATGCTATCACTTAACTACTGGAATACCTAAAATTAAACAGACTGGCAAAAGCAAGTATTGAAGAGGATGGGAAGAAATGGGAACTCTCCTGTATTGCTGGTGGGAACGTAAACGAGAAAGTTACTTCGAAAAATAGTTTAGGCGTTTTTTATAAATGTATACTTGCCACTTAGCCAAACACTTCCACTACAGATGTCTACAAAGCCTTGTACACAAATGTTCAATAACAACTTTTTTCATGATAACCAAACCTGGAAACAATGAAAGTGTCTTTCAATTGCTAAATGGATCAACAAATTATGGTATAATCATACATGGTATATGACAAAGCAATAACAAGGGTTGAACTACTCATAAATAGAACAGCATGAATGAATCTCAAAAATATTATGTTACATGAAGAGGAAAAAAACCAGACATAAAGACCACATAGTATATGATTCCAGTTCTATGAAATTCTAGAAAAGGCAAAACTGTAGCGACAGAGAGCAGATCAATGACTGCCTGGGGATGGTACTGGTTGTAAGGAAAAGAAAATTTGGGGAGGTGATGGAAATGTTCTCTATGTTGTGCTAGTGTTTACATGACTGTGTACATTTTTCAAACTCATTGAATTTCATACTTAAAATGAGTGAGTTTTGTCACACCCAAATTCTACAACAATGTAAGAAATTATTAAAGAACGGAGGGCACATGATGTGATGAGCACTGGGCGTTATACACAACCAATGAATCCTTGAACACACCAAAAACTAATGATGTTACTATATGTTGGCTAAATCACATAATAAAAAAACCCCAAAAGAATATATACTCATTGCAGGAAATAGGGAGAAGCAAATGAAAATAAATCCCAAATAAGACATTTGTAGCAATTTGGTACATGGTCTTTCAGATTGTCTTCTATGAGTAGATACTGAATACATTACTTTATAAATGTTTCGATTATAAAACAGTTTATAAACTGTTCTCTTTTCATATAATTACACATTTTGAACATCTTTCTATGTCAATAAATATTTTGTATGCTACCTTTTTTTTTTTTCCGACAGAGAGAGACAGCCAGCGAGAGAGGGAACACAAGCAGGGGGAGTGGGAGAGGAAGAAGCAGGCTCCCAGCGGAGGAGGGAGCCGGATGCAGGGCTCGATCCCAGGACCCCGGGATCACGCCCTGAGCCGAAACCAGATGCTTAACGACTGAGCCACCCAGGCGCCTCTGTATACTACCTTTTTATGTTTAGTTTGTTTATGAAAAATTACTTAAATCACCTATAGTTGAATATTCAAGTAACTTTTCATTTTTCAGTGATGCAAAACATGTTCTAGTTTCAAATATTCTTTTTCTTTAATAATAATTTTTTATTATGTTATGTTAGTCACCACACAGTACATCCTTAGTTTTTGATGTAGTGTTCCATGATTCGTTATTTAGTGCAATGGTTTTGGCCAGAATTGTTTTACAGTTTCACGAGCTTCATAGGGGCTACAAAAAGATTTTCAGAGGAATGGCAAAAGTTCGTTTTGGTTATGGGCTGACTTTGAGATTTCAAAGTGACCCAAATGAGATTATGAAGAACTATCACAGGCAATGGAAGATATATTTTTGGGTGACTAAGATTTTAACTATTTTTATACTCAACCAGGTAGAAATGACCTGTTCAGCCCATGCTTGTGAAGGCAATCTGAACAGAGAGCATCCTTACTCCCAACTGGCCCTTGATTTTCCCAGATTTTACTGTGAGATGCCAAGAGTTAAAAGTCCCCGTCTTCAGTTCCACCTGTTATAGCAAGAGCAGCACATTGTGGTAAAGGAATGAAGTTCAGTGATGAAGGGTAGGATTCCAAGTTTTATTCCTCCTAGCTAATAACAGCACCTGGCATTTTCATGGTGTTTGACTTCACTGAGAACTTTCACATCTATGAAATCATCTGATACTAACTAACAACCAACCCATGTAAAATGAAGAAACTGAGGTCGAAAGTGACTGAGACACTTGCTCATGGCTAACTAGCTCGTGGACGACCAAGCTAGGGCAAGAACTACAGGTCTCTGATGTCAAATTTCATCGTCCTCGTTGTGTTTGACTGCACCAGTGTACTGTAGCATAAGATGGGCGCCGTGGGCCATCACTCCCTTGTGCTGAGAGAATTCACCACGTGTCACTCGGAGGTGGTGGTTGCATGAGTGTGCACACGCAGTAAAATGACAGAGTTGTAGCCACACTGTGTACCAATGTCCACCTTTCTGGTTTTGATATTTACTGTAGTACACAGGGCTTCTCTGTACCCAACTTGCAACTTGTTAAGAACCTATAGTTATTGCAGAAAAACCCCACCACAACCCCTTAAAACAATAACAAGTCAAGGAAATGTAGAAAAGCAGAATAAATAGGAAACAACTCTTAAAAAAATATGTAGCATTCTATATCCTGTTCAGGTGGGTGAAAACTTCGCTCACAGTTCTTAGTTCACTGAAATTTGTTAAATCTTAAAGCAATTCTATTTAAGTGAAAACCCCTATTGATCACTGTTTTGTTCCAGGATGGCCAGCTGATTCAAAAGACAATTTCGGATCTATGTATCTGCCTTTTATTCTGATTTAAACTCAATCAGCTTGTTCAAGATCTGGCATGGGGCAGCACGTATTATCTCATCTATCCTCATGATGACCCCAAGAGGTGGGTGACAATCTTATCAACAGATTGCAGATGGGGAAACTATTCATTTAAGAGAAAATTTCCCTGACATTCTATTTTCTACACAAATCTGGGGTATGCTAGTGATTTCAGTCTAATTTCATTCAAAGCTCATATTGTCTTTTATGGATGTAACTCAATTTCAGTACCGGTGGCCCAGACAAGCAAAGGGTTCATTTCGGTGTTGCGTCATCCTGAAGCCTCTGTAGTTGTGTTTACTCTATGCTTTGAAACAACAATGCAATCAGTGGGATGTGGTTCTGTCTTCCCAAGGGAATGGCCAATTTCAAACTCGCCTTGAAGTAGACAAACAGGCATATAGGTGGCCTTAGGTCACTCTGTTCAACAAATTCCAGGAATCATGGACTTTCTGGCTGCCAGACCAAGATAAATGGGAAAGTTGTGCATAATTCTACAGTTCATTCAACCTCTGAGAATAGAAATGGAAAACTTTTGGGCAAGCAACCCAAAGATTCTGAGACACCGACTGCTGGATTCCAGATCCTTGGCTGTTCTTTGTTCCTATCACATGAAAGTAGTTGGCCCACACCAACGCAGTTCTTGCAGAGCTGCTTTTCTTGTGAAAACTTGAGACAAGACCCCATTTGCTTCCCAAGAGATTCAGTATCTATTAACATCATATGTTTGTTCTATAAAATAAATATCACCTCATACTCATACTACAGAATATTTACATCTTGCATATTCGTGGATTATCTGGATAGCAAGTCTGAAGGAACCCTACAGTGGGTGGCTTGATACATACTCGACATTTACTTACATTTTTTAAGAAAAGACAAAGCCACAGGGTGCATGGGTGGCAGCCAGTGAAGCAGCCAGCTCTTGGTTTTGGCTCAGGTAATGCTCTTGGGGTCCTGGGATCCAGCCCTGCATCAGGCTTGCACTCAGGGTGGAGCCTGCTTGAGATTCTCTCTTTCTTTCCCTCTGCCTCTCCTGCTTGCATTCTCTCTCTAAAATAAGTAAATAAATCTAAAAAAAAAAAAAAAAAGCAAAGCCAGCTAATGTTTAATACAGAGAAGAACCATGAAAAAGCTTTTTAACTGTTCAGTTGACAAATGTCTTTATTGTAGTGTTTTCCTTTGATAAGAGGAATTAGCACTTAAACATTAACTGAGCCCTACTTCTGGTATAAAGACAAGGATTTGCGCAATTCAAATTATATTGTAACTTGCCAAAGACTGAATTTTACTTGAACAGTTTATTGGGTTTGTCAATAAAAGGTAAAGTTAAAAATTATTAATGTTTAGCTTTAGCTTACTGCTATAGACATTAATTTTCAAAGCAAGTTACGATTGACACATCGTGAGGGGAAAGTATTTCAACAAAGCTGTAAAACAAGCAAAACTAGATGTAGACTTTTCCTTTAGTGAACTCAATTTCCATTACACCTTTAAACACAACAAGCCAACACAACATTCCTTTCCACGGGTTTGAAGTTCACGGTTCAGAGACAATAAATGTAGCTCAGACCAAAAATGAAACAGGATCTTCTCTGGAAAAATAGTGTTTCTCCTGGGATAATCATTAACTCTGCAGAGAGAGGCAGGTCAGATGAAAGGTCCCCCTTCTGGGCAGTCCACGTAAGTTAAATGAAACTTCACCACCTCATGTGAGGCCGAACTTTGTGTTTTCATTCCTTGGAGAAAACTAGAGCGTCATCACCTAAAATCTATAAAATATTTTAGTCTTTTAAAATATCAGCTCCATTTCTGCTTAAATAGCATGAACAAAATTCCTAGTGTACCCCAAGGCACCTTTTGGCCTTTAAGTGTTCATAACTGGCTACAAGTAAGATTGGGTAATGACTATATTGCCTGGCCTTAAAAGTATCATAAAGCATAATAATGGCAGGGCTACTAAAACATTTTTCCAAGTAAATCAACTTGCACTTCATTAACACATTTATTTTCTCTCCATGTATTCATGGTTAGAAGATCGAATCCTCATGCAATGTTTGCATTCCATCTTCCCGCCATCTTAGCCGACGGCTAATTTATTCAGGTGCTACATGGAGAATAAGAGGATGTGGGTTGCGCATAATGCTTATGCTGTGTGTAGACTTGGATGATGAAAGGGTCAGCGAATGATAATATATGACCCACATACATATGTTTTGTCTGTGCAAATATGAATTTTTATTACCAGCCTATTTTTGTAATTTCCACTTTCTTTTAAAAATTAAATAATTAAAACAAAGGTGAATTGAAATATTCCAAAGTTCAAATAGTATATTCTTCTTATTACTTAACATGTTAAATCCTACCCAGCTAAACCCATCTCTCACCTTCATGGTGGCCTCAGGACATTTTCTTGGCGTCAGCTCCATCTCTTCCTACTATTCCCAATCCCCATGTGAGTTCCTATCCATTGCTTTCTCTTCCAGATCAACACCTGGTTTGTTTTGTTAATCTTTACCACTGAAATTTCTGAACTTCCACTCTCAAAAGAGAGACACATAGAGTTCTCAGTCTGCTAATTTCTCATGACTCAGTGGAATCACTTTTTCTTAGGAAATAGATCCTCCATTTTATCACCTGATCTTTTTAGGAAATCAAATCATTTTTTCCCCTAAATATCTTAAACAAACATAACACAACAGTTTTTGAATAGGATTAGTAGCTTCTTTGTGACAAATGTGACCTTATTTGCAGACTTGAACCCAAGTTTTTCTTGTCCCACTCTATTACTGATGGTGGTAACTCCACATCACTCCCATAGGCTTCTCTATCCAACTATTGAAATGTCTCTTGCCAGCATCATCATTGACCTCCATTTTGCCTAATCCACTAGTCACTTCTCTGTCCTTGGCTATAACTAAACCTCTCAGCAGGATTCAACACAGTCCATCACTTGGCCCTTTTTAATTTTCTCCTGTTCAGAGTACTTTTGTCTCAACACTACAGTCCTTTGGTTTTCCTCTAATCTCACTGGCTGCACATTCTCAGATTCCTTACCGGGTCCTTTTCCTATATAGCAGTTAACTTCAGTGAGCCCTGGAGGTCTCTGATTGGCCCTCTCTTCCTACCTTCTCTTCTGCGTTGTCTTTCTGGGATTCTCGTCAATGGGAAGTGCCAGTCTCTGAACTGTCTTCCTATACCTATGTTTGTTACTTATGTCCTATTTTCTACAACACAAAGTGACCTTTTGAAAATACAACATAGCTGTCTCATCAACAGTGATTCTTTGTTCTACAACTCAACACCCTAAGTCAGCTGTTCACCTCTCTCTCCAACTTGAAATACCCTGAGAGACCCACCACTGCCTGACCCCATTCCTGTGGTTCAAGGAACACAAACTTCCAAACTTTCCTTCTTCCTCTTTATGGCAATTTCAGTCACATTGCTCCTCACGGTTTTGTACTGCCACATGGCCTCCGCTATTCTGGAACCTTGTAATCCCAACTGATCGAAGGAAATCCATTTTCATAGCTACATCTCCTCCTGCCAACCCCAGATTTCAGGGGTCAGCCACCCCATGCTACTCAATGATACCAGCATCCTCTCCCCAAGAGACTTGTTACTAGCCTTAGTAAAGGGAATGTTCTTCAGGGTCTCCCAACAGAGTATATTGGTATCAATAATAAATCCATTTTAATATTTCCACCTTTCTGAAATTCTGACCCTTCCTCAACACTGTACCAAGGCCATTCTGCCGTCTCTGTCTCCTTCCCTGGAGGACATCGCTCTGTCCTGGGAGCCACCCCAGCAGTGTATGTGGATCAGCTTCAGGCGTTCTTGCTGGGGGGCTAAATCTTAAGCCTACCACTTTCTTTTTCTTTTTTTCCCCCAAGGCTTCTAAGAAGTTAATAAAAGCCAACTATGTCCATGATCATGATAACTGTTTTAATTACACTTTTATTGTCCCTAAATCACTCAGCTGCCTGAGCTACCACATGGCCTGATGATTCACACATTCCAATTGCTACCATCAGTTATCAGATAAAAGTCAGTAATTTGATGCTAGTGCATGGCGTCTGCTAGCCATGGGGTCTTCACTGCCGTCAGATCTGGCTCCAAAATCTCCTCCTAAGAGCCTGTTTTGGTCCGTGCGCTCTCAGAGCAGAACACAAGGCAAGGGCTATGGGCACAGCGTGTACCTCCACAAGTGACTCCAGAGAGCAGAAACGGAAGACCAGGGAAAGGGAAGCAGAAAACGGGAGAAGCTGACACAAGAAGGCATTATCTACTGGCCACCAGGACCTTTTCAGAATTATCTGCTAAAGGGGTGAAGGTGAGAACTATCAGCTCCCAACCATTCCCCCACCCCCACTGGTAGCGCGATGCCTCAGGAGCACACACTCCTTGCAGTTTCAGCTTGTGCATGCATGAATGCACAGAAGCCTCAGAGAAGCCACAGGCAGAAAGTGCAGCAGAAGCTTGAAGTAAGGCACAGTTATCACCAAGTAGACCTGCTTGGGAGGCTAATGGGTGCAAGGTCTGAAAGAGAAACATTCAGGCATGGGCAAAGTCAATTCAAGAGTGGTAAGAATATCAGACACTTCTTGCTGTTCCGTCTTAGGTAATCACTTAAATTCCCTGGCCCTCCCTCAGTCTATCCATCTTTAAATTGTGAAAATTGGGCTAGATTCCTGGTTCCCTAACCTATTACATTGGGATTTTTTAAAAATTAGGCTCTGCACCCAGCATGGAACCCAACACGGGCTTGAACTCACAACCCTGAGATCAAGACCTGAGCAGAGATCAAGAGTTGGACACTTAACTGACTGGGCCACCCAGGCATCCCTTTCATTGGGAATTCTTAAAGTCCCATATATCTGTGCTCCAGCAGTTCTGATTCGATGGGTCCTCGCTATAGTTTATAAACCTCCCTAGGTGATTCTGATGTAGGCAGTCTGTGGACCCACTTCTAGAGTCCCTTTTCATGCTATGATTTGGTGGGTTATTTAGCACATTGGATAAATAATGTGGAAATTTCAAGAGAAATGTAGCATGCCATTCTTTACTTACAAACCTTGCGATGTGCTCTTTTAGATAAGATTTACACACAAGAAACGGTTAGTGCGTAATGCAGGAGAATATCCAAGCAGATATTGGCAGGTCACACACAATTCTCAAGGGCTTTCCCAGCATTAATCAAACTATCTTCTCTTCAGTCTTTTCTACTTGATTTAATAAATATTAAACACATTCAATTTATTAGATATGTATTATCTGCTACATATTGATCTGTTACTATGAGGGATAAAAAAAATGAACGGCATTTCCCTAAAAGAGTGTGTGAGAGATATGCACAGGTGAAGAATGAAAGCAGTATGAGCTGGCTGTCATAGGGAGGTACAAAGCCTGTAGATTTTCAGGGAAGGAAGCAACCACTTTTAGCCAAGTCAACAATGCAAGACTTTTTGATATAGCTTATTAATTTCTCCATCTATGCTCAACAACCAAGGACAGAACGGAAGAGAACAGAATTTGAGGAAGATGGACATGGAAGAAAGGCAGACAGTGAAGGGCTTTCAGATCCCTCAAACATTGTTACCCTGAGTTGGAGGCCAGCAAGGACATGGGGGTGTTCTGGAGAGATGAGGGAACAAAATTCCATGATGTAGGGAAATGAGCATCTGGAAGATGGGTTTCAAAAAGGTTGGGGTAGGGGCGCCTGGGTGGCTCAGTCGTTAAGCATCTGCCTTTGGCTCAGGGTGTGATCCCAGAGTCCTGGGATCGAGCCCCACATCAGGCTCCCTGCTGGGAGTCTGCTTCTTCCTCTCCCACTCCCCTGCTGTGTTCCCTCTCTTGCTGGCTGTCTCTCTCTCTATCAAATAAATAAAAAAAACCAAAAAACAAACAAAAAAAAACCCCAAAAAACAAAAAGGTTGGGGTATATATGAGGAATTCATAGCTTGTAAGCTTGAATGGATGGCAGCTTCTCCAAAGTCGGGTCTTCCTGAGGAATGGGAACAATCTTACTGATGTAGACCCCACAGGTATGACCAGAAGAGGGATGCATGATTGTGCACCAGAACCCTAACTTCAGGAGGAAGAGAAATCCCTTCCTCATTTCATCTTATAATACCATTAAAATGTAGGTTAAAAATTTGAAAGTCAAGAATATTCTCTGATACTTACTATGACAGTGGTTTTTGAATTTCCAGTGGCAGAAGCATCAAGTCCAAACCATTCATTTGCTCAACTTCACGGAAATTCTTGGTGACCCAGACTCCCATTTGTACATGCCCAGTGGCTCAGGGTGCTCCCGCTATGATAACTATGGCTCAGAGACCATCAGACCAGTGGACCTGCTAATCAGTCTGGAGCTCTGGACTGAACATGCCTCCTGGTGAACTGAGTGTCCCAAAGTCTGTCTTCATCACCCACCCCACACCATCCCACCCCACCCCACACCTCCTCTCCTCCAGAGACCTGCGGCTGGGAACAGATTAGTACAGACTGTAGTTCTGGAAATGCACACTTGGCTTCTATTTCAAAGCACCCAAATCAACTGAGGAACCCAAAAAAGTTTCTGTGAGTCAGTTGGAAATCAGCAGCCCTGACATTGATGGAGAGCCGCGGATGGCCAGGGCTGTTCTGGGAAGCCAAGCCCTTGCTTTGGAACAGTTGAAATCCTAAATGCTCTGTGTGCAAACACACGCAGCTCCCTTCACTTCATCACTGGAGCCTAACAGCCCTTAAACCATCGCTCCTCTCCTGAATCATTCGTTTTCTTGGAAAAAATAATCAGACTTATAAGGAGGAGGAAAGAAAAGAAAACACTAAAAAAGAGAAGATAAGCCAAAATGAGCAAAATGCTTCCAGTCAAAGGAAGTGGAAAAATGAGACTTGTCAGCAGACTCTCAAAAATAATATGATTGTCTTTTATTCCCTCTTTGGCTTTCGCTGGCATTTTTTATGTAAATGCTTTTACTGTGCACATGAGAGCATTTTAAAAACAATGTCCCATATTGCTGTAGCTACCTATTGTGGGATAATATAAGCGTAATCTCACCTGCAGGCAAAAGAGAGATTACTACACCAACTCTCAAGAGGAAGATAGATGTTTAAATCATTGTATGATCATTCAATATATAGTTCATCATGTGATCAGAGTTAATAGAATTTGTCATGTTTATTTTGTTTTAAGGCATAGCCAACACCAGTGCATTCCGTTCCAATGGCATAAACAGGAATTGTGGAGACATTGTGTCTTCCTTTGATTCAAACAAAGAAAGGGTTCCAAATATGAAAATGAACCAAATAAAAATGAACTTGACCTCTTTCTGTAAAAAAAGATGAATATGTTTGTGAATTTAAAAATTAGTCCTCTAAAATAAATTATTAAAGACTTCCATATTTGTTGTATCTTCTGCACAGCAAATCTAGAACTAAATTTATTTTCTATGACACACAAACTTAACATAAAGAAGGGTTATTAATAAGAGGAATAAAATCATGTAAAATGTCTCAAATAAGTAAGTTTGATTCAAATCATGGTTTGTGTTGAGGGTGTTTTATTTGTCCCCTTAGGAATCCGTCCAGTTTTCTTCATTGAAACCACTCTAGGAAGGATGGGGAAGCCCCCAAATACTGTGTTCTCAGGAGTGACCGCATCAGGGAGGAGGCTAGTTGTCTCCCACGTTGTCTGTATGCTGGACTCTCAGAGGGGAATCTGCTGGCCACATTTCCGAACTATCAGGCATCTTAGATCTTTTTGACAGACACCATGCACCACACAAGAAAACTAAAAGGGACGCCTCTAAAAGGTCCCTGGGCATTCATAAATTTGACTTCTGAGGAAAGACAGAATGTTTTTACAGAAAAAGTGATCAATATGTTAAAAAGTGGCAGATGTGGAAAAAGGGAGACACAAGACAAGAGCACCAAATAGGAAGACTTGGAATGGAAACAGGAAGAGGCCACGTGAGCTGTAGACACAGGAAGTTGCTATTCTGGGTCCTGTGAGCTCTGCTGAAAGAATGATCTGGCGCAGGGATTTGAATCAAATGAAAAATCAGCCTGGCTAGGTTTGTTTTGAAAAACTAGATACGTAGTTTTAATTCTGACTTGCACTAAATAATTAGGTTATATGTTTTAAATTTTGTCCCCAGTTAGAAGTAATAGGGCTCCACGCCCAGTGGGGAGTCTGCTGGAGATTCTCTCTCTCCCTCTGCCCCTCTCCTGACTCACGCTCACTCTCCCTTCCTTTCAAATGAATAAATAAATCTTTAAAAAAATATTTCTAGGAGCCATTTATTATATATATTGTGCTATACATAAAATTTTTAAATTTATTTTCCCAACAACCATATTATCACATTTTGTATGAAGAAACTAAGGCTAAGAGAGACAAACTAGCTTGCCCAGCATCATACAGCAATATTAATTTAAAAAATTGAGATTTAACCCAATTCTTTCTAGCTCCAAAAAGTTAATTAAATGTAACATTATGCAAAACCAATGATTTCAGTTCAAAGTTTATAAAAATAGTACCGTTTATACCTACTTTGGTTTTATTTTTTTTAAAAGATTTATTCATTTATTTTAGAGAGAGAGAGAGTGGGGGAGGGGCAGAGGGGGAGAGAGAGAGAGGCAGAGAAGCAGACTCCTTGCTGAGCGTGGAGCCCAGCTTGGGGCTAGACCCCAGGATCCCGAGATCATGACCTGAACCAAAACTAGGAGTTGGAGGCTTAACCAACTGAGCCACCCAGGCACCCCCATATTTTGGTTTTAAATTCAATCTGATTTAAGTCTCTGATAATTTATTTACAATTGCTATATTCAGATATATATGTTGTACTCACACACTCACAGCAGGAACATAATTGCGTACATTCCAATACCTGCCTACAGCCTTGCAATGGAACACATATCTACAGTCCAGTCTTTAAAAATAAGAGAAATCACACAGAATGAGAAAAATGATCATTTTCCATAGAAAATTAATAATATCAAATTTATTCCATGACCATAATAAAAATTGAAATTGGTAATGAAAGATATCTTGGTTTTTTCCTTAGGTTGCTTTCCAGTTGTTAGGTACCCCTATCCTACAACCACACATTACTGGTCAGTTAACACCTCTCGTAGCTTTATTTGTCAACGTATTGTTATGGCACTATTTATTTAGAAATAATTAAGAAAAAAATGTTGGGCACTTTTATATTTGACATGGTTTGTGAAGCATCTTCAAATCCTCATGTGTGTTTTAGCAGATTAATCATCTCTACAGTAGGATATCAGCAGCCACCGAGAAATCATCACTGTGACAAATTCAAATTCAGATGCTACCTGCCTGTGAAGGATGTTAGAGTAAACTACTGATTGTTTGCCTCATCCCAGGAATTCTACAATTGCCCACCTTGAATACAAGCTACTTCCGATACTGCTTCCAAAAGATCCAGGGCCTCGGAGAGGGTTCACCCAAGGCTAACGAAGTATTTCTTACTAGCAAGACTTTGTTTTCACTCACCATGGAATTGCCAACGCCACTCAGATTCTTGCAAAGAGTGTGTCCCATGAGTCTTTGGTCTTTCTAGATCTGCCACTAAACCCACAGAATCTTGTCATTTTTTAACTAAAATAATGCAAACAGTTTATATAAAAATGAGAAATCTATTATACACTGGATGTCTCCTCACCATTCAGTAGTGAAATGCCTAAATATTTCCAAATCAGTCATCTTCATGCACCCCCATCAAGTCTGGCTGAATTTCAACATGGCAGGTCAGTTGAACCTCAACAGCCATAGATCAGCTACCCAACAATGATCTATGAGTGTGGAGGCTATGACTTCTGAAAATTATTGCCAGAATTCCTAGTATTCTAGAAAAATATGTGTGTGTGTGTGTGTGTGTGTGTGTGTGTAGAGAGAGAGAGAGAGAGGAGAAGGGGGCGAGAGGAAAGAGAGCTCTTTGTAAGCCAATAAGAAAGACCGGGTTACAGAATAATTACCTACAATTTAGTAATTTGGTTCTAGTCCCACTGTGGTGAGCCTAGCCCTCTCGCTGATTACAACCAGACCTGGGCAAATTAAAATAACCCTGTAGATTCTGAAAAATCAATGAAAAGAGGAGATTGTGAAGGAAGTCACAGCTTGGAGAGATGACCTACATGGGGATGAACTCCACCCCCTTTTTTTCTAGGTAGCAGCCTCCGGTCATTCGGCTGCTGGCTGAAAGTCCAAAAGCAACAGCGATAGGGGCCCTGAAGAATGGGGCCCAAACGTATAGGGAAATGGCAGGGTGAGAGGGACAGAGAATCTGTTCTCCAATTCTGTGAGTCCACAAAAGTCTCAACCTAATTCCTGAACGATGCACGCACAGGAAAGATCCAGACAAATGAGACCAAAGTTTTGAGAACAGAACTGACATTTGGACCACCTACAATAAATCTCAGCTGAACCCCTGAGTCATGCATAGATCAGACACAAAAGACCTGAAGTGATACTTCACAGGAGATAAACAAATAGAAAATACATTTATGAAAAGATATTTAACATCATTAGTCATCAAGGAAATGCAAATGAAACTACAATGAGATACCACCCACACATACTTCAAATTGGCTAAAATTAAAAAGTCTGATGATATCGAGTATTGGTGAGAATGTGGAGCAACTGGAACTCTCCTATACTGCTCATGACACTGTAAAAAGGCACAACCACTTTGGAAAACAGTTTGGTAGTTTCTTTCAAAGTTAACATACTCCTACCACACGGCCTAGTCATTCCACTCCTGGATATCCAACCTAAAGAAATGCACACATATGTCCACATGAAGACTTATATATGTTGATAGCAGGGTTTTTGTTTTTGTTTTCCTGTAAAAGCCCCAGACTGGAAGCAATCCAAAGGTCCATAACCAGAGGAATGGATAAGCAAACTGTGGTACTACCAACCAATAAGAAGGAATGAATAACTGACAGATGCCACACTCCACACAGTCACACTGTCACACCTCCACACCTCCACACAGTCACACAGTCACACCTCCACACAGTCACACTGTCATACTGTCATATTGCCATACCTCCTCACAGCCACACTGTCACACCTCCACACAGTCACACTCTACACAGTCACACTGTCACACCTCCACACAGTCACACTGCCACACCTTCATATATTCACAGAGTCACACTCCACACAGTCACACTGTCACACTGCCACACTCCACAGAGTCACACTGTCATACTGTCACACCTCCACACAGTCACACTGCCACACCTTCATATATTCACAGAGTCACACTCCACACAGTCACATAGTCACACTGCCACACTCCACAGAGTCACACAGTCACACTGTCACACCTCCACACAGTCACACTGTCACACTGCCATAGTCACATTGCCATACCTCCTCACAGCCACACTGTCACAGTCACACTGTCACACTGCCACACTCCACACTGTCACACAGTCACACAGTCACACAGTCACACTGCCATACCACCACACCTCCATGCGGTCACACAGTCACACTGCCACACCTCCACACACATTGCCATACCTCCATACCTCCACACAATCACACAGTCACACTGTCACCCTACCTACCACATTTCCACATAGTCACACAGTCACATGGCCACACAGCCACACAGCCACATTCCCACACTACCATACTGTCACACTGCCATGCTACAATAGCAGATGCAGATAACCTGTGAATGGGAGGGTGTAACTGTCCCCGTACATCCTTACTTCCATATCAGCTGGTGGCCAGATTTGGGCTGTGGGCACAGTTGGCCAACCCCTGATCTAGACGATCATTACTAAGGCCACACTTTTTACCTTGCCGTGCTTTTTGATATGCTCATGTCATCCATGCATTATTTGAGTAATGAACCGTGTTTCATATTTCTTTGCTATCTCCTTCAAGCTGACGCCCAGCTGGGTGCATGATATCTGTTTCACAAACACTGTTAAGTGCCCGTGAAGAAGGATGACCAGGGTTACTGTCGAGCCCCAGTGAGTCCAGGCTGATAAAAATGTTGTATGCTGGGAAATCATACTTTAGAATTGATAAGCAATATTTCAGTTTTCATGGAAGCTCAGGAGTTACAATTCTCAAGGAGTAATCCTGTGCTTTCGTTTTGGACCAATTAAACTGTAAGAGAGAAGAGCAAGTATTAAAATATAAAGTTTCTTTTTTTTAAAACTATGCATTATAGTTTATTAGGTTTTCTATTTCTTTTTTTCCCTTTTTAACTTATTTTATTTATTTATTTATCTATTTAATCTTTATCTCAAAGTATTTATTTTAAATTAAAAAAGGGAAAAAAGAATGGGCAATTACTTTAATCATCCGAATTAAAAAAACCTATTTGACTGAAAGATGCATGCTAGAAAGCTCTTAAACAATATTTCCAGGTATAGTGGAAAGACTTATGTACAGAACTATCACATTATTAGAAATAGATATATCTTTTCTTTAAAACTCAGAATAGATATGGGCAAATTTCTATCAATGTTTTCTTATTCCTGTAAAATCAAATTCTCATATACAATATAAGGGAAAACAGAAGGTCATGCACCCTCTTTTCTTTTTTTTATGGGAAAACAAAATATACTCATATTTGATAATAGAGTCACATAGTTTTTATTTTTATTAATTTTTATTTTTTATAATAATTTTTTATTATGTTATGTTAGTCACCATACAGCACATCCTTAGTTTTTGATGTAATGTTCCATGATTCATTGTTTGCGTATAATACCCAGTGCACCATACAATACGTGCCCTCCTTAATACTCATCGCATAGTTTTTAAAAAAGGAAATTGTTTTATTCTTTCTTTTGAAATATCTCTCAGTTAATTTTAGTTTTCCAAAAAGTTCAGGAAAAATTTTCTAAGCATCACAGTGGCTGTTCTGAGAGACATGTAATAAAAATGCAGACTATTAGTAAACTGACAGGGAAGTAGGGATTTAAAAAGTAGGTAAATATATATCAATGTACACAACATCAACTATTTATAAGACTAACCCTAACCCTAACTTATTTTATCTAAATTCAATTAGTTAACATATAGTGCAGCATTAGCTTCAGGTGTAGACTTCAGTTATTCATCCATTGCATGCAACACCCAGCGCTCATTACATCACATGCCCTCCTTAATGCCCATCACCCATTTACCCCACCCACCCACCTCCCTTCCAGCAACCCTGTTTGTTTCCTAGAGTTAAGAGTCTCTTATGGTTTGTCTCCCTCTCTGATTTCATCTTATTTTTTCCCCTCCCTTCCCCTATGATCCTCTGTCTTGTTTCTTAAATTCCACATATGAATGAAGCATATGATAATTGTCTTTCTCTGACCGATTTATTTTGCTTAGCATAATGCCCTCCAGTTCCATCCACTTCATTGTAAATGGTAAGATTTCATTTTTTTTGATGGCTGAGTAATATTCCACTGTATATATGTACACCTCATCTTCAGCCATTCAACTGTTGATGTACATCTGAGCTTTTTCCATAGTTTGGCTATTGTGGACATTGCTTCCATGCTCATGGATTGGAGAACAAATATTGTTAAAATGTCTATGCTTCCCATGGCAATCTACACATTCAAAGCAATCCCTGTCAAAATACCATCAACATTTTTCGCAGACCTGGAACGAATAACCCTAAAATTTTTATGGAACCAGAAAAGACCCCGAATAGCCAGAGGAGTATTGAAAAAGAAAACCAATGCTGATGGCATCACAATTCTGGACTCCAAGCTCTATTACAAAGCTGTAATTACCAAGACAGCATGGTACTGGCACAAAAACAGACACATAGACCAATGGAACAGAATAGAGAAGCCAGAAACGGACCTTCAACTCTATGGTCAGCTAATCTTCGACAAAGCAGGAAAGAACATCCAATGGAAAAAAGACAGTCTCTTCAACAAATGGTGTTGGGAAAACTGGACAGCCACACGCAGAAGAATGAAACTGGATCGTTCTCTGACACCATACACAAAGAATATAAAGTTTGTCATTTGAAGGTCGTGAACACATGTATTCAGCTATACACCTTCAGTTATTTGGAGTTTCTTAGTTCTAGGAGTTATCTTGATTTCCGCTCAAGCTTCCAATAATTTCACTTCAAGTCACAGACATCAATTACATTTATAAAGACTGAAATGCTCTCAAGAACTAGTTTATATGTGTGAAGAACATCTGTGCCTCTTTCCTTAGATAAGTTCAATGATTAAAAAACAAAAAACTGAAAAAGCATTCAGAATAAAAATTTAAAAAGAAAAGGTACAGTTAGTGCTGCTAATGAAGTGAAAGAGCGTTAATGTGCAACGTTTTGAGATGGATCAGATAAAGTGGGTAAAATTGGTATCTTTCTGAGTTAAGAAAACATTTATAAGACTTAAAAGCATTGGGCCTAGCTTGGTATTTGAGATGTTTATCTAAATAAAAGTGGTGATAATGCACAGGAAACTCCTGAATTCACATGAATCAGTTTCTCTTGCTGCTCTGGTGCCGAGCTGGAACGTGGGCTCAACCCTAACACATTTCCGAATGCCCGCATTCCCGCTGTGCACCTTAATTTGTTCTTACTTTGGCAATTTCTGCTTTGTAGCTTAAAAAGAAGCTATTGAAAGTATGAGTGGTAATGTTGTTTGATTCTTTTTTTTTTTTTTTGGTGACAAAAAGGGAAAATATTTGAGAAAATAATATCCAGCGCTGGTTAGGAGTTGAATGAACCTCTAACGAATGGGTGTGATCTTTTTGCAGAACAGTGTGTTAGAGCATAGCGAATGCCTAGCAAAAGAGTCAGAGACTTTTTACCCTGGACTCATTATTTATAGGTATATATCTTAAGGAAACAATTAAGGGAATTCAGTTTAAATAATAATATTATACAACCATAAATGACATTATACAAGTGTGCATGTTAACACGGATGGACTGTGGTGTCCAATCCAGTGGGCTGGGCTATTATACGTCACCCTCCTCAGTCCATTTACATCATTAACTATGAAAGTGGGAAGTTACAGTATATTGTCCAAACACCCTTGCAGCAAGGGTCCCATATATGACCTGCATTCTGCCAAGAAGGCCCACCTGTGCAAAACTGGACCTGGAGGGGAGTTATAGGAAGGTGTACATTGAAATGTCAATGGTGACTTTCTCCTGGTGGGAGAAATCTCATGTCTGTTATGTTTTCTTTCACTCATTTGGACTTTCTAATTTTTCTTCCACAAACAGGTATTAAATGTTAATAAAATAAATATGCATCCATAGCACTAGAATGAAATCCATAAGTCTTAGGTTATGGTCTTAGCTCTGCACTAATACGGTGAGAAGTCTTAGGCAAGTTTGTCCATCACCACAGTTTACCCTGGCTTTCCCTGCAGGTTACAGAGCATGGACTAGATCAACTCCGTTGCAATTACAGAACACTTTGAGTGCATGACACACACTGTAATCCATTTTACTCTCTTGTCATATAATCTGCAATTCCTATGTGTGCAGTCGAGGCCAGATTCCACCAGTGCCGCAGGGAGCAGAACTCTCTGGGGGATTGTACCACTAAGAACACTGGATTGAGGAGTTGGTAGGAAGTGCAAACCAGAGAGGTGAGCATCTCTGCCCACAGGCTTTAGCCATATAAACCAGTCTGGAGTTTTTAGCTGGTGACAGTTTCCTTGTCTATTTTTAAAAACGGAGTCCAGTTTTCAAACGGATTAGGAGAGAGGGTGAGGCAGTGCTCAGGAGAGGCAGATACTGCTTCATGGCCGACTCTCAGACCACCAGGATCTCTGTCCAACTGCTCCTCCCCTCATGAAAGCACACGATGTGAGCTCTCTGCAGAGGCACCGAGCCCACACGTGCCTGTGTGGTGGGTGTGTTTATGTGTGGTGCGTGTGTGTGTCTGTACGCACTCACACTCTTAATCTGAGAAATTGTTTCCAACACTAAACTGTTATCAGAAAGGTGGCCAGAGATTCAGTTAGTGCCCTCAGCGCTAGAAGACGCCTTCCTCAAGAGGCTCTTTTTGATGCGTAACAATTCTCTCAAAATATCCACTCTCCTTTCAGAAAAATGATGAAACATTTTCCAAATATATGGAAGTGATTCGTTGTCATTGTGAGAAGTGGATTCTTGAAAATAATAGTATTTGAGTTGTTGAATGGCCCGTCCATATATAAAAATGTACAAGTGCTATACCTAATAATTTTTTCAATGTTCATAACAAAAATTTGTTTATTTATTATTTTTTTAATGTTTTTTTTTAAAGATTTTATTTATTTATTTGACAGAGATAGACAGCCAGCGAGAGAAGGAACACAGGCAGGGGGAGTGGGAGAGGAAGAAGCAGGCTCGTAGCAGAGGAGCCTGATGTGGGGCTCGATCCCATAATGCCAGGATCACGCCCTGAGCCGAAGGCAGACGCTTAACCGCTGTGCCACCCAGGCGCCCCTTTTTAAATGTTTTTTAATTATATTATGTTAGTCACCATATGCAACTAATGAATCATCGAACTTTGCTTTCAGAAACCAGGGGTGTACTGTATGGTGACTAACATTACAAAATTGGGGTAAGTAGCGTTATGACCTTTCTTTTCCAGATGAGAAATGCCTTGCCTGAGGTCAGTGAGTTTCTAAATACTGAAGCTGGATTCACCTCAGATCTGGAACAAACCCTTCCCATCATGACCCTGCTTGGGCAGGATGTAAAGGACACCTCACAGAGACCCACATGTTCCTTGTAAATCTGTCTTTCCCACCAAGACACAGACTGCCCTTCTCCCAAGTGCTTCTAACACATTCTGCAAACAGCTCCAAGTAGAACTAATTGCCCACTTCCTTCCTGGGAGAGATGGGAGCACCGCCCCACCAGGCCTTGCTGGCCTATTTCCCCTCCATCCACAGGTCATCCAGGATTTACCCCTTTGGCTCTATGTAACCGTAATCTGATGGACTTCCAAGCCCCCAATACGCTGAGTGATCTCCCTTTGCCTCTGACCATGACACTTACATGTTCTCTGGCTTGCATGGATCCTTCTGTATCCTGGGCAGCGTGTATGCCCCTTCCAAGACCTCAAAGTCACAATTTTGCTACCCTCCTCAGGATGATGCCGCAACCTCTCCTTTTGTCATATGCAGGCAAGCCTTTTATAATTTTACAAATAAAACATGAGCAATCAGACTAGAACCATATTCTCCAACCTAGAATCTGTCAACCTGCCTCTACCTATACCCATGTTGTTGGCCTTTGTCCTGTCTCAGTGGATTAATTCGGGGCCCCATCTGAGGACAAGCCCCACACACCTACCACCTCCTCAAGGACTGGACCATACTCCCTCCCATGTCTTCTAATCACTGACTTTTTTTTTTTTAAGTTAATGGCACTACCCAGGTACTCAAGCCAAAAATACTTCCCAAATTAAGGAAACCTTACTCCTGTCCTTCGGTCCCCCTCAGATCCTGGAGGCTGAGACTTTAGAACTGATCTGCCCCTGATGACTTCTCAGCAGCTCCACCTCCCCCTGCAATCACACCCGCGGAGCCTCAGCCTCAGTTGTGGAGACGCCTCCTGACTGCCCCTCCTGCCCCACCTCCCCTGCTGTACACCTTTCCCAGACAAGGGTCAGATCTTATTTCTCCCCTACCTAGGTCTCCAGGAGGTTCCCATTACATTTAGAATAAAAGCTAAACTCTTCACCAAATCTCACCCTCCACCCTCCTCTCCTTTCTCT
Source organism: Ursus arctos (assembly GCF_023065955.2). Lineage (NCBI taxonomy): Eukaryota > Metazoa > Chordata > Mammalia > Carnivora > Ursidae > Ursus > Ursus arctos. The sequence goes on from NW_026622985.1 coordinate 102,544,009, forward strand.
CTCTGCTTTGCTCACCTGGTCCCTGAGATGCTGTGTTTTCTCCTACCCCAGGGCCGTGACATGTGCTATGTTCTCCACCTAAAAACTTTCCCCCAAGACCTCCACACAGGTTGCTGTCATCAGAAGTCTCAGCGTAACCATCCCTGACGCTTCTTTCTCTGACCCTGCTCCCTTACCTCACAGCACTTACTCCTATGTGAAACTCTTATCGTTTATCTGCTTCTCCACCAGAATAAGACCTCCATAGGCTGGAACCAAGTCTATCTTGTCCACCATTGTATCTTCAGTGTGCACACAGTAGGTACTCAATAAATGTTTGTTTGAATTAATTAATCTGACTCCAAAGCCATGTTCTTAGCACTACACTACACTTTTGATGTGGGCAACTCTAGAAGAGAAGTCCGTGCACACAGGGGAGGACTGATGTGCTAGGCTTCTCTGCTCACCGTTAGCTACTCTTTCCATCAAGAGACAAGGCCAAATTAAACAAATAAAAGGTATTTACAGGCTGCTTATCCTGGAAGTTACTTAGCCTAGGATAATTTTCTTCCTCTTTGACACCTATACAGCTGATTTTGCAGCTGACGAAGGGTTTTGAAAGTGAGTTATTATCCTGGCATTGGTACTTTAATTTTGTTTAGTAAAAATATTTATAGTTTACATTTCTCAACATATTTTGAACTAGAAACCCAAAGGAAGACAACAAATTAGAATTCACACATCTGGGGCGCCTGGGTGGCACAGCGGTTAAGCGTCTGCCTTCGGCTCAGGGCGTGATCCCGGCGTTATGGGATCAAGCCCCACATCAGGCTCCTCTGCTGTGAGCCTGCTTCTTCCTCTCCCGCTCCCCCTGCTTGTGTTCCCTCTCTCACTGGCTGTCTCTATCTCTGTCGAATAAATAAATAAAATCTTTAAAAAAAAAAGAATTCACACATCTGCTGAGTTCTTTAAAATCCACCCAGCGTTAGAACACGAAGTGCCTATGCCTAAAACATTGTACCACGGGGGTGATGCTCCCAGGCTCCTGGGACTTCGTTCATAATGTCCAGCATCATTTCTGGGCCTAGTTGAAATAAATCTTAAGTATTTACTCTTCATTGTTTAAGGACATTAAAATACTGCTGCTAGTCCTTTGAACGAAAATGACAGACTTATAGTTATTATGCAAAAAGAACTTATTTGTTTAACATTGACATACTGTGTCTCTACATGAGTGAATTTTCCAAAAAGCTAAAGCATATTTTTACTCATTTTAGACATGCAGGTCTTCTGAATCAGAGAACACTGACCACACTTTGGACTTTTCCTTATGACTCGTGTTGTGGTGACTGTTTAATGTTGTACTGAACTAGTGAAAATGATACCAACCTTCGTGGGTCTGAGAGGCTTGAATGAAATCACCCAGGGCAGGGGTGTTGTCCACGCAAGGAAACACATGAGGAGTTAACGCGGCTTGTGCTCCCGCCCCTAGAAAGGCCATCTGTCGTCTGTCTGCCTGGTTTTCTTCTGCCTGGCCGCTGCTGAGGGTTAGATTAGAAATCACAGGATCTAGACTTGAATTCCAAATGTGACGCTATTTTCGCCTTCAAGTTATGTCATATCTCTGGGCCTTGGTTTCTTTATTTGTATGACGACTACACAAGGTTTTCAGCTTTCCTGCACCGCGTGTAGCGGCCGTCGTGCTCATGCACTGCACCCCAACACATCCGAACTCTTCTCGTGTGTCACCTGAGCAATGACTGTCTTGACCTAACAGCTAGTCTTGGGGGAAAGGGAAAGGATGTGTACATGAGAAATTTAACTGTCTTGGATTCTTCAGGCTGCTGTAACAGAACGCCACAGGCCGAATGGCTTAAACAACAAATATTTGTTTTTCATAGTTCTGGGGGAATGGGGGTCCAAGATAAAGACGTCAGCAGATAGGATGTTCGGTAGGACCCAGTTCCTAGTTCCTAGACAGCCTTCTGAGTGTGTCCTCACTCGGGGCAGGGCGCAAGGGCACTCTCTGGGACCTCCTTTAAAAGGTACTAATACCATTCACGAGCTAATCTCATGACCTAATCTTCCAAAGGCCCCACCTTCAAATACCATCACCTTGGGGATTAAGGTTCTACGTGTGGATTTGGGGAAACACAAAGATTCAGTGGGTCACTGAAGTGACCCTCCAGCCCCTTTCCCCCTACTCGAGTCTCAGTCTCCTATACTGGAAGTCGTGATGACCCAGGGCCACTTCATCACGTAGGTCACCACGGACAGTGGTGTCCTTGCCAGGAGAACTTCCATCACTCTCTTCTGCCCACCCCTGCTCATGATGCCAGACTCTAGGCACCTCATGAGCTATAGGTTACAGCTATGAAAATAAATAAAGGAAACCTCATTAAAAATGGAGTCAGGAAGCCCTGAAGGGGGAGCTGTCGTGCACTGCCATACCTCACATTAGTTTTCTACCCCAGCAGGAGTAAGGAAGGATTTCTCTTCACCCAGAAACAGCTCAGTCCGTGAGAGCTCAGCAGAACATACCTTCCCAGCTACCTGCTGTCCCCTATAAAATCTGGACTTGCCTATGGTTTGCCATAGTTTGCTTGTCCTGAATTACAGTTCCTTTGCTATTCCTACATAAACTAATTTTGCTGGTAGGATAACTGGCTTTTTTGTGTTTTAAGGTCAACATGGTGTGTTGAGGATCAGCTCAATCCTGCTCAGCTCCGCAACAGCTGCAGTATAATGAGAAGGAAAGTCTCCGTTCACCCCCTTGAAGTGCCTTGGAAAGGAGGCTTAGCATCCAGGTTTGTGCAACTTTCCAGGGCCATCAGAACAGGAGCACAGGAGCTCACAGTTCATCGTTGCTATTCACCGTATCACGGAATGCTCAGTGTCAGCCACCAGTTATTTGCAGTTTTGATCCAGGCTCCCGTTGCGTTCCTAGAACTTCATAGATGCTTGTATAAGCTCACTAAGAGCTTGTTGTGATTTGCTGCAAGGCCCCAGTGATGTTGATGATGGTGGTGGTGGCGGCGGCAGTGTGACAGCAGAAGCCACTTAGTTTCCTGGAGACTGCCTTAACAGACTACGACCAACTGGGTGGCTTAAAACCACAGGAATTTATTTCAGTCACAGTGTGAGGGCAGAGCCCAAGCTCAAGGTGTTGTCAGAGCCGTGTTCCCTCTAGAGGTTCCAGGGGAGACCCTCCTTGGTCTTTGGCAGCATGACTGCATTCTGCCTGCGTCTTCATGTGTTCTCTGCTCCCCATGTGTATGTCTGTCTCGTCTCTTCTTATAAGGACACTGGTGATTGAATCAAGGTGTCCCCTAACCCAGTATGGCCTCATTTTAACTTACATCTTAATTGCATCTGGAAAGAGCCTGTTTTTGAATAAGGTCACATTCACAGAGTCCAAGTAGATCTGAATGTTGGGAGGACACTATTCAATCCAGCACAATGGTAAATAAACATAAGTATTATGGGTGATATCATTTCAGCCCTCACGTATCCTGCTGTTGATTTGAAGAATTCGGGTGAAGTCAAACCTACCATAAATATCTGTCCCCCTACTCACCCACTTTCCTAAAAGCGTGAGATCACACAGTAAGATATCTATTCTTCTGGATTAGGGCATCAAGTATTGATAAAATGCAAAGTTAACGGACTTTTTAGTGTAGTTGTCTGATGAGATGCTTTCCTCAGCACAGCCACTGAAGCAGGCCTCAATGGATGGGAAGAGCTTAACAGGTTCACCAAAACCTGGCGGAAGGCAGGGGGAGCTTAGATCCTGGGGAAACAGAGACTAAAGGGGACATAGTAAAGTCCAAAGGAAAATATCACCAACTTTAGAGTTTTGCTTAAGGTGGACCCAGCGAGAGTTTATAAAATTATCCAGAGAGAAGAGGTTAGAGATCCAGTAGCCACACTTGGTCAAACTCTCGAAGCATCTAGAAGAGCTGCCACTCCCAGGATGAACACGTTTTCCCTAGGAACTGGAGCAGCAGGAGAGTCTGTGGGGACAGGAGCACCTCCCTCGCGCTCCCCATCTCCACTCTGCGAGGGGACACGAGGCTGTGGTGACACGGAGACGACCACGGTCCTGGCTGCAGGAACGACTTACTGGGAATTTGTTAGGTGCTCAACACTGTGCTGGGCACCGTGTGCACGTTAACTCTAATCCCCTCAAGCACCTTATGAACTTGATCCCATTATTATTTCCCTATTTTATAGATAAAGAAACTGAAGTTGAAAGATGAGTGATTTGCCTAAAATTAATTTCTAGTGACAGAGCTAGGATCCGAGTCCGTCCTTCTCTAAAGCTTAATGATCTTACACATGGCGTATCAGAGAAAATTGAAATACTGTGTAATAAGAGCTCCTGTATCACTCTATTGTTTTCTTCTGGCTTACCAGAAATCTTATGATTGAAATATTAGGACTGTCTTGACCTCCTTACAAATTACCAACTGGGTGGACGAAGGTCAGATCCCAGATGGTCCCAAGGTCCCTCTGACTCTGTAATTATTGTGAAATGCTAGAAATAACAGCTATCCTTCTATCTCTCACTTCAAAGGGGAAAAAAAAAAGTCTTCATGATATGTTCAAATCATTGACTCCTGATAGCATGGGATATTTTCTCCCAACTTACTTTCCCTTTGATGGATATGTACAGAAAAAATTTTGTAAAACCAAAACCAATAAGTCTAGCCACCAATAATGACATCCTAAGTCTGAATAGCATTTACATATTTTTAAAAATTTTTTATTATGTTATGTTAGTCACCATACAGTACATCCTTAGTTTTTGATGTAGTGTTCCATGATTCATTGTTTGCGTGTAACACCCAGCAAATGCCTTGTAGTAAACAGGTGCATTGTATTTCCTAAACTCTAGGTGGTATAAATGAAAACTTGTGACATGATCAGAAACTATTGGAACTGAAAAGCTCAATCACTCTATTGCTACTCCATACTATACTATTCTAGAAACTGTAGGGATAACTAATGATGCAGTAAGTGTAGTTCCTTCCCTCTAACAGCTTATGATCTTATGATGAATACATATAGTAGAAAGCAAGGAAGCAATAATTAATGAACGAGCACTATGATCAGGTCTGTGGGGATTGTCTTAGGCTGAGCTCCCCCAGAGGCAGAGCCTCAGACAGAGAGTTGCTTGCAAGTAATGCATTTGGGACAGCTCCTAGGAAGCCTCCATGGGGGAATGGCGAAGTAGAAGGGAAAATAGAAGATAAAAGGGTAAAAAGGAAAAAAGGAGGAAATAAAGTAAACCATTCTGTGCTTAACTGGGGCTCAAGCTTCCAGGGGGGTACTCTGGGAGATGGTATGGCACATGCTCCCAGGTACCCCAGAGAGAGTGCCACAGCTGGAACATTTACCTGCCAGCTCATGTCACCGTTGGTGTAGGGCTGCTTCCAGGACTGCCAGGATTCCAGAAGCCAAACAAAGACTCCAGGGGAAAAGGCCACAGGCCCTTGCAGTTGGAAGCCACTGGGCACACATGGACATGGCAATTGCCATGGGACATGGCCAGTACTCACAGCATCTGCCATCAGGGTCCTTCCTGATGAAGAAAAACGTTTTAGAATTTGGTCGTTGGGGAGGGCTCCATGGAGTTCTATCTTGAAAAATAGTTCGGATTCTAGGCAGGAAGTAGGGAAAGGGCAATAGTGTCAACAGTGTCACTGTGAGAGCAAAGATAGGCAGCAGGAAGGCAATGTATTGAGGGTGGACTCGTGGAAACCAGAAGGAATCGAGGCTAGACTCTGTGGGGATCTGATTTTATACATGTTTTTAAGTGATTTAAAGACTGAAATTATGCTATCAGCTCTTGTATTTGAACACTGCAAAACTGCCACTGTATCTTATACTAGGACGGGTTGTTTCCTTTATGCAGGGGCTGTTTCAGAGCTTGGAATTGTTTTCAAAATCCTCTAGACTCCTGGGGCAAGTGATGGGCCTTTTGCTACTGTGTACTTTCTTTTAGAGGCTTTAGGCCATAAGTTTGAGTGGTACATATATTTTTTTAAATTTAGGTCTGCCTTCTAGTGAAAGATGTATATCTGAGAATTCAGAAACAATGAGAATTTTACAGTTGAGAATTTATTTTTCATACACTGTAGTGACCACCTAAATCCCTCCAGACCTGTCCTCTCTGGTCTCGGCCCAGCATTTCCCTCCACTCCACATCCCTCAGATATAGGCCATGACCTCCACCACCAAATGTGCTTTTACTCTCTCTCTCTATTATCCTGTGTTTTTGCAATATTTGCTTTTTCCCTTGCAGCAATGGGATTGACTGTAGGGAACTGTTATTTCCCAGAATATTGTAGGGTTTTGTTCAGAATCCAAGTGTCCCAGTTCCAAACCAGGAGGAAAGACCTCTTTTCTTATTGTTGGGGCGGATCTGTTGAGTGGCCAGCTCAGACCACTAAACTGATTATGTCTCTGACATACTTCTCTTTGCCTTGCTCTCCCCAGAGGCTGAAGTCCTCCAGCTCCCAGTGCCCCCAGGGCTCACGGCTCAGTGATCAGTAGGCACTTGGACCGGGGCCCAGGCTCCAGCTGAACACAGCTGAGCCAGAACCAGGTTCTAGGGCTCTTGCTCTCCTGTGCCACCTCCTGTGACCTCAACAGAGGTACCAGGCATGATTGTCAGTCCAAGTAAAGGGGAGGAGTTACCCATGGTAGGGCAGAGATAAAGAAAGGGGTCTTTGGACACAGATCCTGAGCCAAGGACACCAGTGAAATGCTTATGCAGGAAAAATTCTGGGAGAAGCCCTGTGGGAGTGAGGGGAAGAGAAAGGGAAGGAACAAGGCAGGGTGAGAGGTCAGAGAAGTTCCAAACTCCTGCCCAGAGTGTGGGAGGGTCAGTTGGGCTTAGAGTTGGTCCTGCCTCTGGACAAAGGAACTAGGCTTTTATTCCCTGTCATTAGGTGGTGGTTGGCTTAGGGTAGAGGTGAGGTCTAGACTTCCAGGAAAGGATTTTTTCTTTCGGGTAAGGCAACTGCACATCCAGGAGCAATCCTGAGTGTCCAACAACAAACCCTCAGAGCTGGGACAAGCAGGACCTGAGGTGTCTGGAGGCTGTGTCTGAAAGGGGAGGCTGAACTTCTCTTTAGAATTTGCCTCGGTCTTTATTCCCTGGAGTGACCCAAGGAAATCTGTGAAGTGCTACCTCCCCTGGAACCTAGCATGGACAGCCTGGTCCATGACCAAAACTAGCCCCGGCCATGCTGGACAGTAGGGGGAGCGAGGCAGAGCCTGAAGAGCAGCAGAGGTGAAACAACGTAAAAAGTTCTCATTTTTCACTTCACTCTTCTCATCCATGATGAAGAAAGAAATCCCAGTCCAGCTCTGAGGAGAGACTTATTGTCCTTTTGCAGCTCCAATCCTTTATCCCCTCTTCTTTCTCCCCTCTGCATCCAGCAAGGCCTCCAGGCAACCCAGCTGGACTCCACCAGTCGGAGGCACCAGCAAGGCATCGAGGTTGGAGGAGGGACTCATTCGTTCCCTCTGCTTTGCCTTCCAGACAGGAGTTCTCACAAAACTGGACTTCCTCTCCCATGGTTCCTCAGCCTCTGCTCTGTTGTCATCTGGGCACGCAGAGTTGGGCAGCATCCTTGAGCTCCCCCCATGAGGCAGTATGCACCTACTTTGAGTCTCTGGACACCATCAGAGTCCTCTGGGAGCAACATCACTGCCGTTGGGAAGGGCAGCCCAACCAGCGCTCCCAGGGAGCACCCCCTTCCACCGCAGCTCAGGCCCTGGCAGCTCCTTTTGGCCTACAGGCATGAAAGCTTTCCTTTGCAGCTCGTGTGAGGGTGCTCCACAGGATTTTATTGTTTCTTTGAACTTGCCCACGCCTCTGTCCACAAGCTCGTTATGAAACCCTTGTTTTCCTGTGCTGGAGCCTCACTCCATGCTTCTCCTGTGTCTTAGAAGTCGTCTCGTCACAGGGCATTGGAAAGTCCTACTCGAGTCTGTGAAGAAGCTCGTCTTGCAGAAGAACCCTGCCCTAGTGGTTTTTCTGCCCTACTCAGAGAAGGGTCTTTCTGCTGGAGAAGAGATGGCAGACAGTTCACCGTCCCAGCCCCTTTGAAGCCTCTCTGCCATTCCTTAACCCAGGGACTCACTTTTTCCTAATTTATGATAGGTTTTTGAGTACAGGAATGCTGTCAATGAATTTTGTTTTAGGAGAAGAGCACATACTAGCTGAAATTTTTAAGATGGTAAGCAGAATCATATTTATTAATATTTTATTTTGCCTAGTTTGATGAAACTCTGAAGATCTAAATGGTGGTGACCATGGAATAAATGTGGGATGCTCACTGGAATGGAGCAGAGAGTAAATATGGGCCTCGACCCTGGGAAAGCGTAAAGGTTAACCCTTGCTCTGCCGTGTAGAGGCAGTGACCTCTTTAACCTCTGACTCAAGAGACTTCGGCTTCAGTTCCTTCCCCAGCATTTTGGGGACCGTAGTCACATGATGAAGACTAGAAGCAACCCAGCTTTGTCCCTCACCTCCAGGCTTAGCCTAGGTCCTTCTTGTGCTGAGGAACTATTAACCATCTGGAAGCTGGTTAATTCCACAGTCTCCAAATGTTTTTGATTACACAATACTCTCAATAATAAAAAAATTATAAATAATATAAAAATAATATAAGTAACATTAAAAAATCAGGAAGAAAATTTTTTCCAATGACATGTAACTGTCTGTTTTTATTAAGTAAGAAACTTCAAAAAAAGATCCTCACATAAAGTCTTGTAAATTAGTGAATTGGTTACTCATATTTCCTGACATCGCTGATTAAATTGCAGAGGTTTCTTTTTGCGCTCTTGAATGCCCAGTTTCTTAAAGTTTTGTGAGTCATAAATGACATCACAACCTCACTAGTTAGTATGTCCAGATACAAGGTAAAATTAAGGTGGGTTCATCGTTAACAGTGAAGGTGAGTCCATACTACAGCTAATCACGGCAACGGGCTTTTTACAAGACATGATTAGCCCATTATTGTTTCATCTCCTAATTGGCTGATGAAGAACTCTAAAGAGAAGTAACCCAATATGCACAATCTCTGACACTTCCCTTGCTTTTTTCAGGTATTTTTCATAACCTCTGCTTAAGTATGCCGAACAACTTAACTGAAAATAGATACTGCTATCTACAAATCTATTGACCAGACATCTGTAAACTGCAACATCTCTCGAAAGGAAAAAGGTAGGAGAGGCTTGGGGGCCATAGTTTTGCATGTTGTGGGCCTCCCCTCCCCCAGGGTACATCCCTGTCTGGTAAGGGCTGTGATTCCTCCTATATGACAGGTTAAATGGGGCTGTTCAAAGTTTTGCCTGAGATACCAAAGGTGTCGATGTAGGTTAGACACCCACAAACTCACAGAAGTGGTCGGACCATCAAGCTGCAAGGAGGCCAGTTCTGCATTCCTCGTTGACAACCTCTAGCCCACCACCAGAAAGTAAATCAGAGTTTGAATGAGGATTTCTTTAAAGAATATATTTACTGACCAATTCCTTTCCCCTCTCATGAGGAAAGGAGAGGTCACTTTCAAACCACCTCACACAAAAGAGGGAGTTTTCCAGAAAAACCTCATTTTCTAGGAGCACTGATGAGCATCACATGCCTTCTGAGCTGTGAGACTTATAGTGCTGCTCTGTGCTTCAGTGGGACCAAGGCCCCATGCGAGAGTCCTTGGAGAAACTGGTCTGTGGCCCTGAGGTCCTAGAAGTTCAGGCACTGCACTCTGTAAGAAGTTGTATCAGAAACCCTAAATGGCCCCCTTCAAGCCCACTGTATAGTTTCCACCGTGTAATCCCCTCCCCCCGAGTAGGGATAGGACCTGGGACTTGCTTCTGATGCACAGAATACAGGAAGGGGGATGGGCTGTCACTTTTATGACTACATTATAGAAGATTTTAACATCTTGCCAGCAGACTCTTTCTTGCTGGGCATGATGAAGTAAGTGACCATGCTGGGAGTCCTATGTGTCAGGGTCTGAAGGTTGGTCAGCAGGCAGCAGTCAGCTAAGATTGAGGCAACCTCTGGCAAATAGCCATAAGAAACTGAGGCCTTGAGTCTAACAGGTCCCAAGGAACTGAATCTGACCAATAATTCAATGAGTTAGGAAGCAGATCCTTCTCCATTCAAGCTTTCAGATGAGACCACAGCCCTAGTGGTTTAAATTAAAGCTTATGAGAGACTGTGAAGCTGAGGACCCGAGCAAGTCCCACAGAGATTCCTGTGAGACAATAAATATAAATTGTCTTAAACTGCTGAGTTTATGGGAAGTTGTTACACAGCAATAGATAACCAATACAAAGGGAATTTTTGAGGGAAAAGCATCATCACTATTTGGATTCAGGGTGCCTGAAATAATTTACCAAAAATAGTGTTTGTTGAAAGAAAGGAAACATTCTCCTTGTATGGCCCTATTTGTATCCAACACGAAGAAGGCAGCCACCACACAACATCTGGTTGAGCCAGGAACGCTATCCTGAGTAGGTGTGCTTGAGACAAAGCCATCCGAAGCTGGCTCAGATAAACTTCCTATTAAACCAAAATAAGATTTCTTTTCAACTGTAGCTACTTCTTTAAAAATCATAAAATACATCTTTGTGCCCAAATAGACCCTTCTTCTCCCATCTTCTCTCATTCCCTTTTCTTTTCTCTAAGTAGGGATATGAGCAATATATAATTCAATATTCTGGGTGATTGTTGGACTTTGTGATCCGTTTCCTCATCACAGGCTCAAAACCACAATTAAACAGTATCGTTTCTTGCCAAGCTTGAAGTGTTGTGTTCAAGGCTGAGGGAGAACTGCTCATATTTGTTATTTTTCAAGGGACTTAGCATGTTTGTTTTCTTGGTCAGGGCTATCCTTCAAGGAGAGTACAGCCCAGGGCTAAAATAAAACATCAAGCAGAACTTATTTAAATGATTTTAACCCCAAATATATCCCTGTAGGGGGCAGTGAAGACAATTTTTAGTAGTACAAAGTCTTTCTCAAAATATACAATTTGCTCTTGGTTTCTTTCTAGCCAAAGTTAGGAAGCTACTTAAATCCTTCCTCTTAATCTAATAGAATAAAATAATAATTTTATAAAACATGAACAAAGTTAATTTGCACGGATCCAAACAGCAGTAAAGAACATAACTGACATCTTATCAAGAGAATAATCTCTTATATCATTACTTCTACTTATTTATGTTCCAATGAAATAAGACTCAAGGTTCAGAGATATTTTAAAGTGTATCTTTTAAAACATCTATTATGACCAGTGTTATGTGCATTTTATGATTTAAAAAATTTTAATACCGTTTTCATAGACCACCTGCTGGGCTCTCTACCAGAGCTAAAAAAAGAGTGTACAATTTTGTAAAGGAAAAAAAAAAAGGCAAAACCTTGTAAGGCAAAGCAGCAGTAAAATGAGACAGCAGTGCCCCCCACCAGCAAACATTTTATAAGACAATGAAAATTTAACAAGAAAGGCACATTAGAGGTTGCATTTTGACTCAGCAAAGGATATGTCATTATTTTTTAAAAATCACCTTTAAATAATAAATTGCCTAATTGTGGACAGTGTAACCCAATTCATGAAATGTCTACTTATGCATTGCTTTTCAAAAGCACACTAAGAAACAAGCTACAGAACAAATGTCCTGCATTGAAATAACTTAATAATACTCAAAGTAAAATTACACTTGACGATTTTACATCATTCTTATTTAATTTAATAGGACTTACAGATAATTTTTTGTTAGGGAACATTTCAAATTGGTCATGTAAGAACCAATCTAGAAATTGCTTATTTTCTTTACCGGAAAGGATGATTTTCTATGGTTTTGTGTTGACTTACACCTAGATTTAATAAATGTGATTAAGGGGCGCCTGGGTGGCACAGCGGTTAAGCGTCTGCCTTCGGCTCAGGGCGTGATCCTGGCGTTATGGGATCGAGCCCCACATCAGGCTCCTCCGCTATGAGCCTGCTTCTTCCTGTCCCACTCCCCCTGCTTGTGTTCCCTCTCTCGCTGGCTGTCTCTATCTCTGTCGAATAAATAAACAAAATCTTAAAAAAAAATAAATGTGATTAAACCCTTGGGGAACTGTATAGTACATCAAAAAGGACACTGAACTGAGCAGTCCGCCTAAATCCCGGTAAGTGGGTATCGGCGACATCTGAATCTCTTAGGAGAGGACAAACATTATACCTAGTGCGTAATGATCACTCATCAAACGGTACTGGCTCAGCGACGCTGTGGGATGGAGAACTGGTGATCCTGAGTGAGAATGCATATTGTTGAGGTATGTAAGGACTTTCTATGGACATGGGCAGCTTCAAGAGACCCACTTTCTAGCTTCTTAACGTCCACATGTTTTCCAATAAAAGAGAACTGCATTTGGATACAACTTTGTTCTCCACACTAAGGACCAGTTTAGAACATGAGTAGTGGTCCAGGAAAGGGACTTGGATGACTAAGTGACCAATCCTATGCTGGTCAGATGGCTTCTAAGTCTTTCCTTTCAACAAAATTGAAGGACGATCATTTTGCTCACCTTAAACTTAATTTGAGTTGATAATTCCTTGTTGATAACTCACAACTCCAGTGTTTTTGCCAAATAACTTAAGGAATTAAGAGAATTTAGTGACTTGTTATAGCAAAATTCCTTCTATTTGCATTTACTTATCTTTGTGAATAAGATTCCTCAGCACTTATATTTATATAAGTGAACAGAAGGAATAGAATTGGTACTAGATCCTGCCACAATCTAGCAACAAGTAATTTCATTAAAAGGTAGAGGAGGTAATTATGGGGGAGAGGCCCATGTATCTCATTAAAAGAGACAATTTCATTTAAAATTTTTTTCAGTTTGATAATTATGAAAATGTATATATTTATGTTTTGATCCATTGTATATTACTAATAATTATAATTGTAACTCAATCTAGAGGACATTCTTTAATAGTTAGAACCTTATGGTACCAGGAAATTTTGGGAAAAATATGAATTTCAATTGGTATACAATAATTGACCAATAAGAGACTGTACAGCATAAAAATATTACCTTAGGATAAAACTGTGGAAATGTAAATAAGAATCCAAAAGGAATGAGGCTCTATTCAGACTTTCCATCCATTAAAGTGGAACTTGTTCATGTATTTTTACATGGGTGAGATGGGTGAGGGTAGGTATCAAACTGCTGGTATATTTAGATTTCTTTTTTCTCTTTTTCCTTCGTGCTGAGCACTGAGCCTGATACAGGGCTCGATCTCATGACCCTGAGATCACCACCTGAGCCAAAACCGGGAGTCAGCCATCGAGCTCCAGGGTATTTAGATCTCACTGGCAACATTTAAAGAGTGTAACAGCTTCATTTTGATGTCAGCATTTACAGTGTGTTGGAAATTATACCCTTTCTGCATACTTATAATAATTTTTGCTGTTGATTTCAAAGTATGCAAGACAGTGCATAATATTAGGTATTTTTTTCTTCTGGTATAAACAAGCAAAATGTTTGAAGCTCGCTAGTCTTACGTGTGATTTAAAGTGTGTTGTTACAATAAATGTCCTGGAGTGACATCAGCAAAAACGGTGGAGTGAGGCTCTCCAAAAATCCTCTTTTCCATAAAAGCAAGCAAACAGTGGCACAAATTGTCAGAATCAACATTATCAGAGGTCTGAAAATTCACTAAGGGCTTGCAGCAACCCGGAGAGCTTTCAATGAAGACAAGTGGCTGAATCTCATTGAGAACAAGCTCTGTGCTATTTTACTTACCCTCGTCCAGCTACGTGGTAGCCTCAAATCTAACAACCCGCATTCACAGTGAGAACCAGCAGCCTGCAAGCCACCAGAGCCAAGAAACAGAGCTGGAGCTCCATCAGGGCTTCCCGCTCTGAGAAATGTCATTATTTGACCTGTCTGGATGTTCTCTGGAAGACCCTACTTGCAACGCTCTATATTTGAGCTGGCTAGGAACCTGGCCAGCCTGAAAGCCTGAAAGGGGCACTTGCTGAACACACTTACAAATTTTTTTAACTTCACAGCTGCCTGAGGCGGTGGATAACAGCTGGCAAACTGCAGGCTGACCCGGAACCATGAAAGGAAGACGGGGTAACGAGATGCCTGCGGGAAGTCTGTAAAGCTCTGACACCCCAAGGCTAAGTGCATGCTCAGGAAAGACGGGAGAAGACCTTTAGCTCTCACCTCCTGCTGACTTTGAGGCCAAGCAGAGTTGTCGCCTGCCTGGATGGTTGTTGAGGGTGAACCTGGCACTCATACAGAACCCTTAGCAAAGCCTGGTTCCAGATGCGTAAGGAAATCGGACCAATCTGAACATAAGCTGACGGAACAGAGACTTCAGTGGCCTCACGTGACAAAGAAAATAGGCTTTACAGAATTAGTTCAGACAAGGCAGTAAAATGCAAGCAACGACAACAAGTACCGCTACGAAAAAGAAAGCAACAACAACAAACCTTGGGGAGGGGGTGAATCTGATTCCCAGTGTTTCCATGTTGTATTATTTAAAATGTCAGTTTTCAAAAAGAAATTATAATGCATGCAAAGAAACAAAAAAGCACTGTCCATACACAGGGGAAAAAAAGCAACCAATAGAAACTCGTTGAGGAAGACCATATAACAGACCTACTGGCCAAAGACTTTAAATCAGGTATTTTAAATATATTCAAAGAAATATAGAAAACCATGCCTAAAGAACTAAAGGAAAGTGAGAATGGCGTCTCATCAAATAGAAAGTATCAGTAAAGAGGTCAGACTATGAATATATTTCTAAAACCCTCAGATAGGGGCCTCCTGGGTGGCTCTGTCGGTGAGCATCGGCCTTTGTCTTGGGTCATGATCCTGGAGTCCCAGGACGGAGCCCCACATCAGGCTCCTTGCTCAGCGGGGAGCCCGCTTCTCCCTCTGCCTGTTGCTCCCGGCTTGTGCTCTCTCTCTATCAAATAAATAAATACAATCTTTAAAAAAAATCCTCAAATAGAAATTCTGGAGTTAAAAAACATAAGTAACTGAAATGAAAAGTAATAAACATCATGCAGAAAATCCTCCCAACTTATTGCCGTTGGGCCTCAAGCTTCATCACCTAAAAGTTCATTTGTTGTGATACATTCACTTTTTTAAGTGGACATGTCCTCAGAAGCTTAAGCTACCCTTCAATCCTGCCAGTCTTCCTGGGAAGAGTTCTGTGGCCGTCAGACACGGCTGCACCAGCGCTCCGGATCCTGCCTGGGTGTGCACGGAGGGGAGGCCAGGGAGAGCTTACGGCACTTATCTGGCACGGACATGTGACTGGCCCACAGTAGGGACTCTGGATTTTGACATTTTAGCCATAGCAGACGCTACTGTCACGCCTCGTGCTTCAGGAAAAGGAAGGCACATAACAAAAGTCCGCAGACAACAGTAAATAGAGCTGCAGGGTGGGAAATAACCGTAAGGAATCAGCACTGTAGCACAATGGAGAGGGACCAGTTTGACAGAAGTTAGGGTAATTAGATCCTGAGAGCTCAAATTCAACTCCATTATTGTAAACACCAAGAGCAAACATTCGTACCAAGCCTTCTTTCTCAAACATAAAATAAAACAAATATTTAAAGTTCCCAGTCGGATGTGCTATATATAGCCAGGGAAAAGCAGGCTCAGGTCAGAGATCCAAGAGTAAACAAGAAGGTGTCTCAGGAGGCTGACCTTCTCCTTTACTCCCCCAATCCCTTCAAGTTTCTAAGCATTACAGACCAAGAGAGCAGAATAAGTCAGTAAAATGTTTTCAGGACTGAAAGCCAAAGATAAGCCCTGAGAACAGTTTATTTAGGCATTATAGGTGAATACCTGTGGTCTAATTTGACCTCACTGTCAGAAACCTCTTACTAAAAGGTGGTTGAGTGTGGAGGTTAAGTATTTGGTCCAATGATGTTAGCTGTGTGACGTAAGCAAGCTACTCAATGTCTCTGGGCCTCTATTTGCCCATCTGTAAAATAGGAATAACATCTGCCTACCTTAAGGTTCTTAAGAAGTAAGAACTCAGGTGATTGTTTAAAAATAATTTAGACTAGAGGGGCGCCTGGGTGGCACAGCGGTTAAGCGTCTGCCTTCGGCTCAGGGCGTGATCCCGGGGTTCTGGGATCGAGCCCCACATCAGGCTCCTCCGCTGTGGGCCTGCTTCTTCCTCTCCCACTCCCCCTGCTGTGTTCCCTCTCTCGCTGGCTGTCTCTATCTCTGTCAAATAAATAAATAAAATCTTTTAAAAAAATAAAATTAAATTAAAAAATAAAAATAATTTAGACTAGAGCCTGGCATAAAATATGGACTCGAGTGTTGGTTAACTGTTACTACTGTTATCAGAAGGCATCTCCTTTAGTTATGCTTGAATGCCTGAAATACGCAACATTGAGATCTGCTCTGGCACTGAGGCATTTGTTTCAAGAATTTCCCTTTTAAAATGAAAATAAGTTTAGGAGTGATAATATATCAGACAGCTTCACTTAGCAATACCTTGGTATTTTTAATAGTCCAAGAAATTTGATTTCCAATTATTTAGTCAAGCTCTGGAAAAATTAAATATGAGACTAATACATTTTTTGTTGGGGAGGGGGATTTGTTTTGAGTATCAGAAGCAGCCTGAGGAGATGTGACCGATGGTGAATCCTTGGACAGTCAGGGACCAGTGTGGGAACACAGGGTACAGGAGTGGGGCAGGGTTAGCCACAGGGTAAGGAGCAGGTGGGAGCACACTACAGAGGTGGGTCCCCCTGTAACCCCAGAAGTCCAAGGTCATTTGGAACAAGTCTTCCATAAAATGAAACTTGGGTTTTTAATGAAATTGAAGATTCACTGAACAGTGCATCTGGAGGGTGAAAGAAATTACACAAAGCAAGTGGTCAGGGTTCCAGAAGAAGGAACGAAAACAACAGCGACTTCTTAGATAACTGATATTTATTAATGCTCACCCCAGCACCCAACAAAGATTTCCGATAGATGACTACAACTGGAAATTGACAGGATCTGATGGAGAAACATAGTAACAAGTACAGGGGCATGAAGACATGGGTGCTGAGAAGAGTCAGGTAAGCTGCCAAAAGTTGACCCCTCCACACTTTGCCTAGGGCTGACCCTAGTACACATTGCTGTTGGGAGGAAGAAGAGAAAGAAGTTCTTTCTGAAAACAGACAGGCAGCTTTCTACAGCCGACTGGGATGGAAAGAGCCTGGGTTGTTTGTTCCCAATTATAGAGGTATCATGGACACTTTTCAGGTCTGGTGAAAGTTATGGACACCATGCTTAGAAAAATGCATATGTCCGTATACACACACAAGTTTGGGTGCAGTCAAGCTGGCTAAATGACCAGTAACCCAGAATGAGTCTCCCTCCATGGTCATCTTTTGAAAGTTTCCCATCCTAAATATCTGGTTTTCATCTACCAAGACAGAGGGAAACATTTCTGTATTTGGAAGATTTTGTTATCTCCTCTCCCCAAGAATAGTAGTTATTAGGCTAAAGAAAAGCCTTTTGCTTTTCTTTTTGCCTAATATCATCTTCAAATAATGTCTCCCTTTGCCGCCTGACTTTAATCAACATATAATTATTACCCCCTGGATACTGTAAAGTGTATCAATATATGGTTTTCCATCTGGCATAAGTGTTTAGTATATAATCATCAAAGGGCAATGTTCCAAAAATGTCCCTTTTTGTCCATTTTAAAACAAAATGTAATATCAGAAATACTGATCATCACTATGAAAGTGGGTTAACTTAGATCCATAACAGACACCATATAATGCACTACATTATTGAATTATCTGACTTACACATAACAATACTGAAATAACAGAATTGTTCCATCTGAAGGAGATCTATTACAGTCTATGGAAGAAATGGAATGTATCATCATAGAGAAGGAGAATGTGTTCAGAGACATAGGAATGAAATTAAGTTTAGTAAACTAAGGCTTGAAAAGAAGGCTACAGAATTGGAAAAATCATAGATGATAAATTTAACTGATAAAAGTCGAAAACCCCAAATATATAAAATTTAGACTAGTCAGAAGCATGAAAATACCACTTATTCATGAAGAAACAGAGCCAAGAACTATCACAGGAAGACAGAGCTGGAGCTCAGACCTCACAGTCCTGAATTTGGGCACATGTGAGGGTGGGTGATGTCACAAATCTCTCTGGCTGCCTTGCCCCCTCCTCCGTCCTCAGTAAGGTGACCACATAATTATCCCCCAAACCGGGGCACTTGTGAGAGTGACAGGGGAAATAACAGGTTTTAATCAGGATTATCTCAATTGAAACATGATCCATGGGCGTCCATGTGGCCCAGACACATTCATGAGGCCATGCGCTCCCTGAAGCTTAAGCCTGTTACACATCGGTTTCCTGCCAAGGGGAGAAAATCAGTGTGCTGCCCAGCCAGAGCTCAAATTCACAGCCTTCCTAGGGAGGATGAAGAAATAGAAATTAGAGCAACTGTAAGTTACCATTAATGATTCCCCAAAGTAGCCACTATAAATAAGAATAACAGACAACGCTGGTGAGGGTAGAGGAAGGGTTGTACATTCCTAGTAACACCAGCAATGTTTCTGAAAGGCAGTGTAGCACTATGTGAAATGAAATTGTGTCATTTGGACTGTATTACACACCCAAAAACAATGCCAAAGAAGAACCAAAATAGAGTCAAATATAATTTATGACAGAAAAAATTAAAATTTCAGTGTCCAGTAGTAAAGGAATACTAAGCAAGTTGCCATTATATGAACCCAATCCATGATTAAATAGCCAACTATAATAACAAGGATATAAATTTTACATGAGATAATGTGAAGCAAAAAGGATCTTAATATAATATAGCCAGTAACCGTACGTGTACATCATTATTTTTCAACAATGGTCTGAAGGCAATATGGGGTGAAGGAAATAGAGTTTGTTAGAATTTTTCCCTCCAAAGACATTTAGATTCAAATTTTATAAAAAACAAACAAAAACTAAGCCATAAGAAATTTGAATCGAGGGGCGCCTGGGTGGCACAGCGGTTGGGCGTCTGCCTTCAGCTCAGGGCGTGATTCCCGCGTTAAGGGATCGAGCCCCATGTCAGGCTCCTCCGCTAGGAGCCTGCTTCTTCCTCTCCCACTCCCCCTGCTTGTGTTCCCTCTCTCGCTGGCTGTCTCTATCTCTGTCGAATAAATAAATAAAATCTTTAAAAAAAAAAAAAGAAATTTGAATCGAGCAGATAATAATCGCCCTTAATTTGCCCACACCTTTTCACCCACCAAGCTGTATAAACTACATAGAGATTTATATAGGCCATAAACTTGTCCCTCATCTCCTTTCACAGCCCATATTGGTATTTCCCTCCTGTGAGACCTTCTAGAACTTACTGTATCACTTGTTTTGGATGCCCTGTATTGGTAATACATTTTCAAGAGTGTATGACTTCATCTTCGTCTCCTAGAGAGTAGATTGTGTATGGAGTATCGCATTTCTTTGTAAATCCCCCAGTGCTTGACAGAGTACCTGTCTCCCCCTGCCCCCTGCCCTGTGTGCACTGACTGAATACTGACTGACTGCGTGAATGGGTGGATAGAGAATGAATGGAAGGGAGGAAAGAAGAAAGGAGGGAGGGAAGAAGGGGGGGAAAGAAAGGAATGAAGGAGGGAGGGAGGGTGGGAAAGGAGGAGGGGAGGGAAGGAGGGAGGCGGGAAGGAGGGTGGGTGGGAGGGGGAAAGAGGGAGGGGGAAGGAGAGGAAGGAAAGGAAGGCGGGAGGGAAGGGGGGAAGGAGTCACTTAAATACAAACAAATGACCATCATCAAAATCACGGTAAGTCTAACCGAAGTCCTCTGCTTCCCATCATCTTCTCCAAATAAGCTAACATTTGAACCTCTGAGGTTCTATTTTTTTGATGGTTGGTGCAGAAAGTTCTTGAGAAATCATCTTATACAGCAGGAGACTTTTAACATGACAAACACATCTACATTAAGATCATTTTATGAAAT
Source organism: Ursus arctos (assembly GCF_023065955.2). Classification (NCBI taxonomy): domain Eukaryota; kingdom Metazoa; phylum Chordata; class Mammalia; order Carnivora; family Ursidae; genus Ursus; species Ursus arctos. The sequence goes on from NW_026622985.1 coordinate 102,564,030, forward strand.
ATTTTGCCCTCATCTTACTTAGCATAAAAATTCTGGATTGAGTTTGCTGATTCTCCCCTGATGGCTAAATTTCTTCCTCAGCTCCAAAGCAAGTTCTAGTCTGAGAGTTTGGGGGCAATTTTTAAAATATTTTTTTATTTTTATTTTTTGTCCTGTTTTCAGAGCATGGTAGGACTCTTTCAGGCCAAATGTCCCTAAGGAGAAGAGCCTTCTTGTGGTTCACTTGGCATTAGTCGATTGCTTCAGTTTTTTGGGTCAGCCTTGCATGTTCTGTTAATTTGGCCTGATGCATCCTGAGGCAATAGAGCATTTTCAAACTTAAAAATATAAATACAAGAGCAGGAAACATGTCAAGAGAAGAGGAAGTTTTGTGTCTGGACTCCACAGAAATAGCCAGCTGCTTTTAGTTATGGGCAAGATTGTTGGGTAACACATGAATTTTCAGTGTAACGGTGGGCTGCAGAAATAGTTCAGGGTAATAACACACAACTATCTTTTAAAGGAAATGTCGATCCTCAGCAGGGTTCTCCTCTATAGTCCAAGTGACGCCTTACATGTCCCCCTTTTATCTCTCCGTTGTGGTCATCACAGCTTCTCATGTATGCTGGGATTCTGATTCCGGAAGGTCTCAAGTCACCTGAGAGCAGAAATGGGACATTTCAATTTCATTTTGTCACCTGTAAGGTACAATAGGACATACGGATAGATTTCTCTCAGTAATGCTCGGGCAGCATTCCCCTTCAACATCTGAACAGATTTCTGCCTCCTGGGTTGAGTACCAGTCTGGCTTGTGTTTAGGAAGTATGTTGCATATTCTTAAAAATTATTTTTAAGCACCTGACTGTAACCAGCCCACGAGATACCTTATGGGGGTGGGGAAACAGCAGATTATCACCCCGTCTTGCTCTTCCTTGGGCACACGTACATTTTTTGTTTGTTTATTTTTGCTCTGCACTGTTGAATGCATGAAACTCAGAGGCATGTATGATGTGACTCCACTGTATACCTTACAAAGTACTTGCATCTATATGACCTTGTGTTACACTTGTCAAGTGACAGCACTGCATGGCTGAGAGGAAGTGTGTAGAGGAGAGAGGAAGGCTGGGGGGCCGAGAAGTCTTGGCAGGAGGGCAGCGGAAGAGGATCAGCCAGATAAAAGAAAAGCAGCCCATTGTGGGGGCAGGAGAAGTGTTGCTAGAGAGGCAGAAGGATAAACAAGAAAGAGAGGTGTCCCAGACCCAAAAGGAGAAGGCATGCAAAGGAGGTTTACACGAGCGCCCAATGGGGTGGGAAGTCAGTCATGACGAAGTCTAGAGGAGCCGTCAGACGGCACTTAGGAGCCATTGAGCGCTGGCTTCTCTGTCGATAGGCTCAGTGTCCTTTTCTCTTGTATAAAGTTCTTAAGAAAACACTAACTCTATTTTTGCAATAAGACATGAAGTTCCAGAAACTTTTCAGGGAAAGAAAGAATGGTAAACTTAATAGTTTTTGGAATTCTTTCTCTTGACTGTAGTGCATAAACTTGCCCCGCCCATGATTTAATGACCGACCAGAGGGTGTCAGGCGTCCTGGGTACAGACACTGAACTTGGCTCAGGCTTCTCTGGCCTGAGGAGTAATTGTCTCTGTTCCTAAGAGAATGCCCTCCAGTTCTTCATTTTTAGAGAAGTCAGTCTTTTTTTGTTGCTTTTTGGAAAATGACAGGAAAGCAAACAGTGAAGGTAAGTACAAGCAGCCTTACTGATTCTTTCCAAGAGTCATTAAGAAGCAACACACATGTGTTATTTCCTGTCTGTCTTTCTGCCTTATCTTTGTTGCACATCTTGACTTAGAAGCTCCACGAGGAAGGACGGACAGCGTGTGTTTTGTGGTCAGCATCCAGCTTCATGGCTGAGAAAGTGAGCTATTCAATGAGTATGTACGGTTGGAGCCGAGAAAGATGGGGATCCATATGGTCTGCCTGGAAAGCAGGTAATATAATGGTTACATTCTCTGATCAGGGTGTTTCCAGCTTGAGTCCAATGAACTTGACACATGTAAACCACCAGGTCACACATAAGCTTCCATGTTACGTTACAAAAGGGAGCAGCCAAGTCACCCCAATTAGTCACACAGGGATTACCTCTTAGGTTTCCTTACTATATTAGACTCTATTAGTAAAGGCTTTTTAAAAAGATATATTGATATAAAAAATCCTGTGGTTTCAATATTGAGTGGAAAAAATATATTTTCACTGAGTATCTAGCTGGTTAATTATGATGTAATTAAACATAATAAAATATATTGAATGCTTACTGTATATCAGATACTATCTTTTTCCCCTGGCAGTTTTACCACTTGGTTCTCACAGGAAAGCCACCTGACTAGACCAGGTGTCCCCACTCTGAAAAGATGTGAAGAGTCAGTGAGAAAGCTAGTTAAGTGCAGAAGAGAAGGGGCCAGAAAATTAAGCTCCCTATTTTTCAGAGACACCAAATTCCCAAAGCATCACTTTTTTTAGATTTCCAGTGAGGAAAGAAAGGAGTACCTTCTACCGGCCATGACACCGCCCTCTCTGTACCTTGTCCCCGTTTTCTGTCTCCGTGTTGGTCTCTCTTGCACACACACCGTCCCTCACCACAGCTGCCACTCTACCCACATGCGCCAGGGTCAGACATGGGTGGGGCGTCTACACAGAGGGTGCCGGCTGGATAGTGAGGTGCATCCCAGGTGCCCCAGCAGCCCGCACCGAGAGGACGCCCCTCTTCTTTCTCTGTTTTCTGCTCTCCAGTCGGCTGTGATGAAGCAGACATAACAAACTGTAGTGACCTGAGATGCGCTTGCCACTTGCTGTCACTGTAATCCCTTCCTTGAAGAGTTTCTTTGTCTCTAAAATCATGCCATCCCTGATCAGAGAGCAGGAGAAAACTTCACCATCTGAGGACGTAGGATAAAGGAAAGGCAAGCTGGAGATGGGAAGCAAAAAACTCGGGACTACAGAGAAGAGGCCATGACCTGCTGTAGGAACTCAGTCGTGGGTCAGAGGTCAGCAAAGGTTACTGGCCCAATAAACAACCAGGAACTTAAGGAAGAAAAAAATAGTTCAGCACAATTTTCCTCATTTTATACCGTATCATAAAAAAATATATCGGAAACCCCATAATATGTCTTGTTCTTTTCCACCTTGGCCTTGCATACCTACTATTACTGTCCCTGTTTCTGGCCAGTAGAAGCCTAGAAAGGTCAGGGCCTAGAACACAGATGTCAGGAGGAAGATTTGGGGCATCTTTGCTTTGGGCAAGTTACCAGTCCATGAGCAAAGGAGAAATTTTTCTCCTGTATGTGCGAACGGAATAAAGAACCCTTTATTTAGAACCAGGCACACCAAGGAATCTGTAAGAAGCCGCTCCAAACCCTGAGACACTCTTAACTCCAGGGAATGAAGGGAGGGCTGCTGGAGAGGAGGTGGGGGAGGGGTAACTGGGTGGTGAGCAGTAAGGAGGGCACGTGATGTGATGAGCACTGGGTGTTATACACAACTCATGAATCACTGAGCTCTACCTCTGAAACTAATGATACACTGTATATTAATTAATTGAATTTAAATAAAATAAGTTTAAAAAAAGAAGCTGGTACAAAGATATGTAAAAATAATGACCACTTTTATGGAATGTTGGCAAAATCCAAATTTAATACAAAAGGATATTCTCTTATTTTTCTGTTTCAAAGTCCTGAATGTAAAAAAAAGCAAGAGCATGCCAATTGGAATGTAGGTTTGCAAAGTGTTTACAAAAAATTATTAATTTGGGGAGAAGGCAACATGTTTCAGCCAAGAACCCATGATTAAAATTCTCCAATAAATCCTTCCCAACTGAAAAAAAATTAATGATTTTTTTCAAGGTCTACTTGTGTGGATACAGCAGTTTTGAAGCAGGTCAAGGACCCATTTTTCTTCCCTGAATCTTCATACAAATGGGTTCCCTGGGGTCCCCTCTAAGCAAGAGATGAAGGTTCTTCTCAGTTGATTAAACTAAGTGGAGCTTCATGGGGAAAATGGGGTCACCAGAAAAATGATTTTCAGAAATCTGAATTTATCAGCAAATTATTGAGAGTACAGGCACAGTGAATAGATACACGGTAACAAAGCTCTCCTGCTGGTCAGAGAGGGGCAGCATTCAGGACAGCTCTTTCTTGTACCCGAAACCCATGTGGGCACAGGACAGACACCGCCGCGGCTCCCGCGGGAAGTTAGAGCGAGAGCTGCAGCGACCCCAGACGTGCCGTCTGTTTTTACCGAAGGAAAGCGGCTGGGCTTGACACGAGAGGCACCTCTGCTTCCAGTGACCAGGCAGGGGCCGAGGGGAGCATTCCGTTTCCAGGCCCCCCACCATTTGCTCACAGGCAGCTGCTAACAACCACCTCACCGAACTCCAGAGACTTCCTCGCTCAGAGCCTGCCTGAGGGACCTTGGGGAGGGAGGGTGATTCGCGTGAAAGGTTCATGCAGAGATCTGCCCGCGTCAGGTGAGCGAGCTCCAGGTTCCCAGTGCGCTCTGTGCACCTGTCAGCGTGCTAGCTACCTGCGACATGAGCAGTGATCAGAAGGTCCTTCCTCCTGGGCTCAATTTGCCTTCCTTCGGGGCATCCGGTCAGCTGCAATGCAGAACGAGGCTTGGTCTGGTGCCCTGTGACCCTCGTGTCACCCTCAGCTCACTCGTTAGATTGGCCAAGATCAGCAGCTCACTGGGAGGCCTTTTGATGAGGGTGGTTGGCTGTCTGGATCTCTTGGGTTCTCGTTAGTTCTCTGCACTTTGGTGCATCTCAAGTCATCCCGAGGCTGGAAGGTGGGGCACTGGACGTCACTAAAAGCTCAGGTTGATTTGGAGTCTGGGGCTCAGGATCATGTTTACCCCACACTGCTTCCTCCCCAAAAGAGCCCCCAGAAGTCAGAGGGAGTAAGCCCTTGAGACTCACAAACTTGTGTGACTTGGGCTTCCTGCAGACAAGCACAGACTCTACACTTGGGAAACCCAACCTTCACCCCATGAGGGCACCCAGCAGGGAGGGAGGCAGGAGGGGTCAAATGCGGTTTCATAAGAAAGCTGTTCTTCTATGTGTTCCTATGTGTTCTCCTATGTGCCTTGGGTTATTTTCTCCTTTGCCATCTTTTTCCACATTTCCCCTTTTCCTTGCCATTTTCCTTTACATTTTTCTCTGTGGTCTTTTAAATGATCTCTTATTGTTAGATATCATTTATTGTTAAATATTGCAATAAACTACATACAGCATTTCAATATATATTGGATTTGGGGAAGGGGGAGCCAGTGGTATGCAGAAGACAGGCAAATACGCTAAGTTATTTCTAGTTTTCCCTGTATGTTCTAGTGGTTGAGTTGAATAGTAGGCTAATGGGAATAAATATTTAACAGGCAACTTTATTTTTTTATTGTTTTTTAAAGGATTTTATTTATTTGTTTGAGAGAGAGAGAGAGAGACAGAGCATGTGCAAGGGGGAGAGGCAGAGGGAGAGGGAGAAGCAGACTCCCTGCTGAACAGGAAACCAGACACGGGGCTCAATCCCAGGACCCTGGGGTCATGACCTGAGCCGAAGGCAGATGCTTCACTGACTGAGCCACCCAGGAGCCCCAATGGGAAACTTTGAATGGTAGATTCAGTGGAATTCAAGCTGGAGGATTTTTCTAGAACTCCAGTTACCAGCTGAATTGTCAAGGTCATTTTACTGTCCTCCAAGATCAAGGACAGGCAGGTTCTCGGCAATGAGCATCCCGGAGTCATTACTCAGCCATGTGGAAATCACCTCCATCTGCACAGTCAGCTATTCCCCCTTCCGAACCAAGCTCTGTAGCTATCATGAACCTTCCCCTTCATACTGCTGTTTACTTTAGGGGCATACGCAGAATTGGGGTAACAAGAGCTGCCTCTCATTGCGTGCTTTCTCATCAGGTGCTACATTAGACATTTCACGTTGTTTTTTTCACGACAGCTGAGTGAGGTAGGCAGTATTATCCCCATTGTACAGAAGAAGGAACTAGAGTTCAAGGAACGTTAATAAGTTGCCTGCGTTGGTGCAGCTAAAAGGGATGGATTTGAATTAGTTCCGTTTGGATCCCAGAACCAATGATCTAACTGCTCCATCATGCTATCAGTGAGGTGCTAGAATAACCCTCCTGTCTCACCTGTGCCCCACACCTCCCTCTTCCAACATGGAGGCAGAGCAGAGGGTCCGTGTGTTTGTTGCTGCAGAAGACGTGAGTCCCAGAGCTCTGTGTTGCTCACGTCTGCGGTTACGTTGGATATCTGACGAACATGCCACCTTGTCTGAGTGCAAGATACGGCACACATGTGGTCAGGCTTGGGAAGCGCCTGCCCCAGAAGCAGAATCTTCACACCCTGGAACTGGGAGACATCCTCAGATGAGTTTTCTGGATCACCTCTTACATGGAGCTCATGTTGAAGCCTTCTTGAGTGACATGATTCTCCTCTGTGGAAAGTGAAGCTACAACAGGACACCACAAACACAGGGAGAGACACAAACGCTGTACCGACGGCCCCCGGGACAGTGGGAAGAGCGGGAACCTGAAAGAGGGTGTGTTTTTTAATATATCGCTTAAACTCTCTGATCTCCATTTTCTCATATTTAAAAGGGAGATAATAATTTCCCTCAGAGTTGTCATGTATTCCATGCAAGAGCACCTAGCATAGTCCTGGCATATAATATATTTTCAGTAAATGCTAGAAATGGGAAAAGAACGGTCCAGCAGATTTTCAGTTGATTTCAGATCTATCAACTTCTTCTCAGGGTGAGGCGTGGATGTGGCCCTCCCGAGCTCCACATAAAGATTCACATGCAGCAAACAAGGGCTCCATGAGGGGAAAAGGCAGTTTGAGGGACTCTACTGTTTGAAATCCACCAGAACAAAAGCTAGGAATTTTGGTAGCAAGTTGTGTTTTCTTTGTTATTTTCATGAGCATAAAGCCCAAGAACTGTACCATTTCAGAATATCCAGAGCCAGTTGTCCCAAGAAGCTAACTTTCTCAACTATGAGTGTAGATTGGAAGTGTAGACCATCAGTAATCAGCAAAACCAGTTCCCAGGATATTTTTTCAACAAACCCCCTTATGACAGCCATGCCAGTGCTGCCATGCACTCTGCCAGATTTAATCACCCATTGGAGCAGAGCACGCATGCCCAATGCTGAGGTGAGTTCTGTAAGAAGTGCTCATAGCCAGCCCTTGGCACCTGGTCATCTCCTATTGGCTTTCCTGAGGAAAAGCATTTGTAATACCCGGTTAACCTGACTGAACATCAGCAATAATTCGGCGAAGACTCATGCAGTACCTATTAAAGGGAGGATATATCTACTACCTAGTAAAGGTAGTCTGGCATATTGTAAATAATACTTTTGAATAAATGAATGAATGAATTAACATTACAAATCAAGTAATCTCTGTTTAGAATTTATGTTGCCCTGGAATTTCCCAATGTTCAAAGAAGACCCTCATTACTAGTATTTCAACGGCACCCTATTTTGAAAGTGTCTGGATCATGGGATCAATAAAAGATAAATTTGAAAAACCTTTCAGAATTAAGTGTATCAAGTTGTCTGAATATAAAGAGACACAACAAAATCAGAGTTTACAATGTTTCTGTCCCACACAAAAAAGAATTTATCCAATCTATGATGAGGCTGCCTCTCAAAATAACCTATTTACCTATGTCTTCTTAATTCCTCTATGTTTTTCTTTCACAAAAATATTACCATAATCTTAATTTAGGAACAATGATTATCATTAAAATGCAATTCTTTTTTAGAGTCACTGGGCTAACAACAAAAACAACTCGTCTGACTGGTTTTGTTATATTTTGTCACTATTAGACTCAATGTGACGTTAAGAAATAAAGTTAAGCCGCTTGCGCTCCTTTTCACCTTCCAAGACCAAAGACTCCTCAGGCTGGTGATGACATTTTCAGGATGTGGAATGCTCATCCACAGTCTTTTGCTACACACCCAATACAAAAGAAGTGCCTAATCCCAAGGAATTTACCATATAATAAGAAAACGTATATCTCAAAAATTGAATTTAGTATGAGATCAGGATCAGAAGATTTTAGAGCTGGAAGGGTCTTTATATCTGAACTTTACTATCCTATATGCAATAAAAGACTAAAACCCAGAGTCTGTGCTGGATGTCACTGAGAACATGGCAAAAACATTTAAGTGACAGAACAGTGTGCTTAACCACATGTAAGTGAAGGGAAAAGTAAACAATGGGGTCAACAAGATTCGGAATGGGAGTTCCAAGAGGCAGGCTGGAGTAGTCGGGGGTGGGGGTGTCTCGTGGGAAAAGTGACCTGGTTACCGCAGTGCAGCATCAGGGTACGCGCTCTGCCTGACCCACGGCACCCAGGGGGCATTGGGGGCGTTCTAACTCCAGACGATCTAGACTGCAAATTGGCCTGAGCATAGCCTCTGTGGTCTGTGTTCTTTTCTGCTGGGGTGGCTTTTTCTCTGTCTCTTGTTTTGTTTTCTTCTGAACTGCAGTATTTTGTGTGGGTTCAATACTGTTAATTGACACAAATTCTTATAAATAAGTGGAATAGAAATCCTACTTGTTTCCTAAATAGATCTGAACATACTCAGTAGTAATAGCCTTTCCCCAAGCCCCTGGGCCTTCATCTGCTCGCCAACTCCGAGATTTTAAAAAAACACATTATATTTTTAACAGTTTCAAAGAATCACTTTGGTTTTTAAAAAATTTCAATAAAATCACACTTTTAATAATCTATAAAATGATCTGTAAACATTGAACGAGCAAGGTTTTAGAGGATGAAGGAACAATTGGCTTTGTGGTGGGGTTTGCGCTAATGTTTACTCACTGTTGCCCCCGCGTGGCCACTCTTCAGATTGCACGTGGCAGAATGTGTTACAACCTAATCAAATTCAAGGGAGAATAAGATAGAATAGGTTGGTCCCTGTATCCCCTAGCTCCTAAAAACCATCATATAACTTATGAATGATATTCTAAATCAGAGAATATCTTCGCTCTGTAGTGACACAGCTGCAATCATCGTCCTGGAGCGTTCCTGGTCCCCCTGTCCCCTGCTCTGCCAACCCTGCACACCCCCAGTCCCCCTGAGCACCCCCTGTAGTGGCATTTTCACACCATGCTGTCATTCGTTGTCTCTCGGTCTGTCCTTTCTGCTGGGAGTAGATCTCTCTCGCAGCTGCCTGGCTCGATGACAGGTGGATGAATGGTTTTGGGATCTTTTGTCCTGGAACAGCAGGCATCCTTCAAAACCCTGATGGGCAGGGTGAGTCTCTGTCCCTCTGTGTGCCCCCAGCCTCGGTGGAGCATGGTGCCCAGGACAAGGGATTTGAGAGTCCTCCCACATGAAGTTTGTTCTGTGAAGGTGGATTCCTTCTGATATCATTATGTAACCACATAACGTGGCCGTTACTGTGAGACAGAAAGCCTGCTACTGTATTGTATTCTACTTGCATACCGTGGCTAGCAAACAGTGAACATGCACTCACACTCACACGCTCACACTCACACCTCCGTCTCTGAGCATCACTACCATGTAAACCACAGTGAATTCCCACTGCATTGTAGACATGCACACGTGCCGTTAAAGGTATAAACAGAGGGGGATGGATATGGAGGTCTGGCTAAAATGATGGAAGTCCTTGCCTATGGGTGTAAAGAAATGAGATTTTACCCAGAAGGCACTACGTTCTATTCAAAGGCGTGACGTGTTTTATCATCTTTAGAACAGGGATCGGCACAGAGTTTTCTGTGACGTCTTCTGTAAAGATTTTCTGTTAGGTGTTGCAATCCATGTGGTCTCTCGGACAACGACTCCACTCTCGCATTGTGGCTCGAAAGCAGCCACAGACCGCACATAACTAATGTGTGTGGCTGTGTTCTAGCACGCTTTGTTTACAGAATACAGGGGGAGGTTACGTTTGGTCCATGGGTAGTAGTTGCCCACACCCCAGATTTGCAACCTGATGGACGATGGGTGAGAGGGCTCTTATTTTCAAATGGCAGAGTGGGCATACACCGGGAGGTCCCTGCCTGACCCCGGTCCCTAAATTTGAAAGGAAAAAAGGATGATAGCGAGATTGGCCAACAAGTAACACTTCAGAAATTCCCCTGCATTTATCTGTATTCCTCGAGCTTCCCACGAGATGTTCGTCTGTGTTGAATTACGTGTAGGTATTGTTTTGCTGAATATGTCCCCATTGCCTGGCGGGTATATCTTGCGGGTTATATACCTCGCAGACGGTCACCTCGTTCAGGCCAAGACCATGAGCACATTTATGGTTCTCATGAGTCAGTGGAGGACCCAGCATGTGTGGGCTTCAGGACGAGTTTGATTCAGCCCTCAGCAATGTTATTGAGCACCTGGCTTGCTGGGCCCTCTGGGGCACTGGCACTGGCCATGCCTCGGACGCTTCTGCGGTCGTGATGGAGAAGCGTCTGGCCTGGGTGGTTCATCCCAAGCTTTGCTCTGCAGGCCAAGACCCGAGGTTCCTGTCACCTCATTGGCTGGGACCAGGTCACATGCCCATGGATGAGCCAATCGCTGGAGCCAGGGAGTGGGACCGTGGAGACTGGCACAGGTTGTTAGGTCCTGTGTTGTAATGACTTTTCTAATTGCCGTGGTGGCAATATATTCTGAGATGCATTTGTTGATAAAACGAGTATTGATTTCTGGTAGTGAGTGAGTCCAAGGTGCTGGCTTAGTACCTAGCACCTCAGCCCCGGCACCTCGGTACTACTGTACTAATCTGCAGAGACAGTGGCTGAGAATGAGCAAAGTTGATGGAAACGGGTCTGGAATGCACAAGGTAATGGTGTGTGTGTGGGGGGGGGGCGGGTATGGGGATTGGGGTTAATAGCGCTGGCCAACCTGCATCTCCAATTTACCTAGGTTCAAGAAGCTGCGAGGAATCCGTGGTGGTTCACCGTCAATAATTTTGCAGATGAAGAATATGCCTTTTGCATGGAGTATGGCAAGACTTGTTCCAAGTATTTTCTAGTTGGTACAGAAGTCGGGGAGAGCGGCACCCTCCATCTGCTAGGATAGGCGTGAGAGGCTGAGTGCTCTCAAGAAGGTGTCTGGCTTTCTCAGGACTCACTGTGAGTCTGCACACAGGACTGACGAGGACAGTTAAAGGTTTGTTCTAAGGCTGGAGTATTGGAAGAATGTGGTGCACCTCGTAATCCTGGGAAGAGGACAGATCTGGAGTCCACTGTGGAGTTGCTTCGTGAGAGCGGTGGTGATCTGCAGTGTCCAGCTAACGAGATGTCTGTCCTTTATTAAGTCGTGGGTGTGGTTTCTGTGACTTTGTCCTAACGGCTAGGGTTTCCAAGGAGTGGGATTTTTTTTACATCGCTGTAATATTTGGTCCCCCGAGAGTGGGCAAGTCCCGTTCTGCTGCTGAGAAGTGTGTCTCTAGCGGTTGGAGTGTGTATTACAGGCCTACAGGTAAATGGTGGGGTGGTTACAGTGGTCAGCAGGCTGTTGTTCTTGATGATTTTATGGGTGAATTCCGTATGATGAGATGTTAGATCTTATTAATAGGTATCCTCATTAAGTGCCCATAAAGAGTGCTTTTTCTGAGTTTAATAATAGATATATTTTTATCATTCCTAATAGCCCTCCTTGTACTTGGTATTTCAATGAGCAGTGCATTACAATGTTGCCTGCATTTTATTGGTGTATTGATGAGAATTTGGGTATGGAAAATGGTGGGAATGCCTCCACAAATGTACACTGGCACATCCAAATAATTATTAAGAAAATTTTATTTTTGACAACAAAATAGGAAGTATCCTCCTGTGATTCTTAGTTTAAGCCAGGGGAGGGGGCCATCTTTTGGTACTGGTAATGAGTACCATAGTCCTTCCTATGGAACATTATCAGATTCTACTGGGAACTTGGTCTTTGTTATTGTGGAAGAACCAAGATGGACAAATTATTTGTCTCCTGTTTCATTTTCCATGAACATTTTCACAATATTTGGTTTCACACCTCTACTATTCTGAAATTGTCCCAAATTTGGCACCGGCTGGCCCTTCTATGCAAAGGGTATGTTTGAGCCAAGAAAAAAATAGCTTCTGGGTGACTGGGAGACTCTAGGATCAGAATGCTGTCAGTAGGCAGTTACCGTGACCTTAGATTCTGAACCAGCTCCTGACACCTAGACTAAATAGATTTCAGATTTATAAACTTCAGATAGAAATTTTGTGCCCATGATGACAACCAAAGAATATGTGTAATTCTTAAACCTAACCCTAACCCCTAAATTTAACCCTAAAACTTAACGTGACCCTAAACCCCAAACTGGAACCCTGAATACCAAACTTGAAATTGAACCCCACACCTGAACTCTGAACCATGAACCCAAACCCTAAACCAGAACTCTGAGTCATGAGCCCTGAACCAAAACCCTAGCCAGAACCCAGACTCCAAATTTGACCCTGAACTTTAACCCCTAAGCCCTAAGTCTTAAACCCTAAACCCTAAATCATAAGTGTAAAGCCCTAAACTCTAACTCTAACCATTACCCTCACCCTGATCCTAAACCCAAACCCTGATCTAGAACTCTGACCCAAACCTGAACCTGAACCCAAACCCAAACCCTTAACCACACTTTGTTTATGCATTCACCATTGATGGACATTTGCATGATTTCTACCTTTTGATTATTGTGAACATTGCTAGGGTTGGGGGTTAGGGTTAGGGTCTTGGATTGGGGTCAGGGCCAGGCTTGAGATCAGGCTCAGGTCAGAGTGTGGGTCTGCATGAAGATCAGGGCCAGGGTCATGTTCAGTGCCACTGGTTGGGTCAGGGACTGTTGTTATTCCATATTGTTTCCAAATAATTGTTCCTTAACTATTTTTGGAGAAGTTGGGGGCTATTGGGCTCCATTCTGCTTGAATTTCCAAAATTAAATGGACTCAGCTGGACCCAGAGAGGGAGCAGGTGCTTCCACCGAACTGAGCTCACCTGGTCCTGCACTGCCTCCACCGCCTGCAGAGGGCGCAGGACCCCAGCTCCCACCCACAGCCGGGCATGCGCAGACGCTGTGACAGGAGCCTGGCCTCCTCAGGATCAGCCGTGGAGGCTTCCGGGGGATGTGGGTCCGCACCCACACTGACAGGACCCGCTGTGGAGGGCATGGGGTTGTGTCCATGCTGACTGGAGCCCGGCCTCCTCAGGACCCGCAGTGGAGGACGTGTTTCCGCGTCCACACCCACAGGACCCGCAGTGGAGGACCTGGGTGCACGTCCACACCCACAGAACCCGGGTCTCCTCAGCATCCGCCTCGGGAGGAGAAGGTGAGGAGAAGCCGCCTGAGCCGGGACTGCCGAGGGCTCCGTGTTCACAGGACCCCGCGGAGGAAGGGCGCGCAGTGTAGACGGTGGGGTTTCCGTGGTTTGTGTGCGGTGCCCTGGGGTCCCTGGCGGGGCTGCGCGCGGGGCTGTGGGGTCTCCCCTCTCTGGGCTCTGATCCGCTGGGCTGGTCCGCGGGTCCGTGTTTACGCGCACACGGATCCGGTTCCGGGGGCTCCGCAGGCGGTCTGCAGTCAGGGAGCCTCCGGCCGCCCACCTGGCGCTCCTGCTCCCCCGGCCTCGGCCCCGCAGGGTCCGCCCCGCGTCCACACCCGGTCCGGGCTGTCGGTTCGGTGTCTGGAGGTTCGGTAGCGACGGCGCGCGCTCTGCAGACAGACGGCTGTGGGGAGAGCAGGTGTTCTCACGGCGTCGGTTCTTCCCGAGCGCAGAGTGTCTTCCGGTCTCCGCGTGTCTCCCTCGACGTCTCTCGTCGGTGTCTCACGGGTGTCCGTCTGTCCTCGGTGTCTCCGGGTGTCCGTCTGTCGTCGGTGTCTCACGGGTGTCCGAGGACAGGGCTGTCCGTCTCCCTCGACGTCTGTCGTCGGTGTCTCCCGGGTGTCCAAGGACAGAGCTGACCGTCTCCCTTGACGTCTGTCATCGGTGTCTCACGGGTGTCTGAGGACAGGGCTGACCGTCTCCCTCGACGTCTGTTCTTGGTGTCTCACGGGTGTCCGAGGGCAGGGCTGACCGTCTCCCTCGACGTCTGTCGTCGGTGTCTCCCGGGTGTCCGAGGGCAGGGCTGTCCGTCTCCCTCGACGTCTGTCGTCGGTGTCTCCCGGGGGTCCGTCTGTCCTCGGTGTCTCCGGGTGTCCGTCTGTCGTCGGTGTCTCACGGGTGTCCGAGGGCAGGGCCGTCCGTCTCCCTCGTGGTCTGTCGTTGGTGTCTCCCGGGTGTCTGAGGACAGGGCTCTCCGTCTCCCTCGACGTCTGTCGTCGGTGTCTCCCCGGTGTCTGAGGGCAGGGCCGTCCGTCTCCCTGGAGGTCTGTCGTCGGTGTCTCCCGGGTGTCCGAGGGCAGGGCTGTCCGTCTCCCTGGAGGTCTGTCGTCGGTGTCTCCCGGGTGTCCGAGGACAGGGCTCTCCGTCTCCCTCGACGTCTGTCGTTGGTGTCTCCAGGGTGTCCGAGGGCAGGGCCGTCCGTCTCCCTGGAGGTCTGTCGTCGGTGTCTCCCGGGTGTCCGAGAGCAGGGCCGTCCGTCTCCCTCGTGGTCTGTCGTTGGTGTCTCCCGGGTGTCTGAGGACAGGGCTCTCCGTCTCCCTCGACATCTGTCATCGGTGTCTCCCCGGTGTCTGAGGGCAGGGCCGTCCGTCTCCCTGGAGGTCTGTCGTCGGTGTCTCCCGGGTGTCCGAGAGCAGGGCCGTCCGTCTCCCTCGTGGTCTGTCGTTGGTGTCTCCCGGGTGTCTGAGGACAGGGCTCTCCGTCTCCCTCGACATCTGTCGTCGGTGTCTCCCCGGTGTCTGAGGGCAGGGCCGTCCGTCTCCCTGGAGGTCTGTCGTCGGTGTCTCCCGGGTGTCCGAGGGCAGGGCTGTCCGTCTCCCTGGAGGTCTGTCGTCGGTGTCTCCCGGGTGTCCGAGAGCAGGGCCGTCCGTCTCCCTCGTGGTCTGTCGTTGGTGTCTCCCCGGTGTCTGAGGGCAGGGCCGTCCGTCTCCCTCGAGGTCTGTCGTCGGTGTCTCCCAGATGTCCGAGGGCAGGGCCGTCCGTCTCCCTAGAGGTCTGTCGTCGGTGTCTCCCGGGTGTCCGAGGGCAGGGCTGTCCGTCTCCCTGGAGGTCTGTCGTCAGTGTCTCCCGGGTGTCCGAGGACAGGGCTCTCCGTCTCCCTCGACGTCTGTCGTTGGTGTCTCCAGGGTGTCCGAGGGCAGGGCCGTCCGTCTCCCTGGAGGTCTGTCGTCGGTGTCTCCCGGGTGTCCGAGAGCAGGGCCGTCCGTCTCCCTCGTGGTCTGTCGTTGGTGTCTCCCGGGTGTCTGAGGACAGGGCTCTCCGTCTCCCTCGACATCTGTCGTCGGTGTCTCCCCGGTGTCTGAGGGCAGGGCCGTCCGTCTCCCTCGAGGTCTGTCGTCGGTGTCTCCCGGGTGTCCGAGAGCAGGGCCGTCCGTCTCCCTCGTGGTCTGTCGTTGGTGTCTCCCGGGTGTCTGAGGACAGGGCTCTCCGTCTCCCTCGACATCTGTCGTCGGTGTCTCCCCGGTGTCTGAGGGCAGGGCCGTCCGTCTCCCTCGAGGTCTGTCGTCGGTGTCTCCCGGGTGTCCGAGGGCAGGGCCGTCCATCTCCCTGGAGGTCTGTCGTCGGTGTCTCCCGGGTGTCCGAGGACAGGGCTCTCCGTCTCCCTCGACGTCTGTCGTTGGTGTCTCCAGGGTGTCCGAGGGCAGGGCCGTCCATCTCCCTCGAGGTCTGTCGTCGGTGTCTCCCGGATGTCCGAGGGCAGGGCCGTCCGTCTCCCTGGAGGTCTGTCGTCGGTGTCTCCCGGGTGTCCGAGGGCAGGGCCGTCCGTCTCCCTCGAGGTCTGTTGTCGGTGTCTCCTGGGTGTCTGAGGGCAGTGCGGTCCGTCTCCCTAGAGGTCTGTCGTCGGTGTCTCCCAGGTGTCCGAGGACAGGGCTGTCTGTCACCCTCAAGGTCTGTCGTCGGTGTCTCCCGGGTGTCCGAGGGCAGTGCCGTCCATCTCCCTCAAGGTCTGTCGTCGGTGTCTCCCAGGTGTCCGAGGGCAGGGCTGTTCGTCTCCCTCGATGTTGTCGTCGGTGTCTCAGGGGTGTCTGAGGACAGGCTGTCCCCTCTTTGGTATTTGATGGAGGAGGAGGAGGAGGAAGTTGGGAGGGTCGTTCTGGAGGAAAGTGCACTGGAGAGAAGCAGGTTCCGGGGTGATGGGTGTTCTCACCGGCTGAGCTGCAGGGGTGGTGATTTCTGGGAGGAGGTGAAACCCGCGTCTTTCCCTTTGGGGCCTGTGACTGATAAGTCTCTGCTGTGGGGGGTTCTAATGTGGGGTCTGTAATTGACAGTTGTTCCTGTAATTGACACTGAGCGGTTGGCTCCCCACCCAGCCCCCCTTCTGGCGACCCCAGTCCACTTGACTGAGCCTTCCCTTCATGCATTTTCAGTTCTTTTTTTTTTTTAATTTTATTTATTTATTCGACAGAGATAGAGACAGCCAGCGAGAGAGGGAACACAAGCAGGGGGAGTGGGAGAGGAAGAAGCAGGCTCATAGCAGAAGAGCCTGATGTGGGGCTCGATCCCATAATGGCGGGATCACGCCCTGAGCCGAAGGCAGACGCTTAACCGCTGTGCCACCCAGGCGCCCCCATTTTCACAGTCCTAACCAGTTTTTGGTGGAGTGTTGTGGAAAATTGAAATTCCAGATCCCACTGCTTCTCCTGTACCCACGACACAGGTGCCGCCGATGTCATTCTCCAAGTCTCTTGCTAACGTGTGGCCTCCTACAGTGGCAAGTGGCCTCTCCGTGGTGGGTGAACTGGGTCTCGGAAGACGTGTCCTCCATCACGAAGTTTGATGTGGTCTCTGCTCCTGTGACCTGGTGCTGACCTGGTTGTTTGTAAGAGTACTTGACTCTGGGTTGATTTCAAGGTGCAGTGAACCTGTCACAGCAGCACAAATACACTTTATCTCCACACTCGGACTCCCCTGCTGTCGTTTCTTTACCACATTTGCCACTTCACACGGGATACTTCAGTGCGTTTTATCCCGAACAGGGACACCATCCCGCGGAAACACCACATAGCCCTGAGCAAGGAAATCATTGCGGTTTCCACGTTATAACCCAGACCACAGGCCCACTTCAACGGTCGCCACCTGCCCCGCTGTCTGAAATGTCTTGCTTCATTCGGATCCAGTTTTCTTCTTCTGCAACTGCTCCCGAGACTTTCCCATATTTGCACAACCCTGATGGATTTAAGGAGCACAGATGGCTCCAATCTGGGTGGCCTTTCTGGATGGCTTATGTCGCTTGGGCTGTTTTCAGTGTCCGTCCATGTGGTGACATGCATCAGTCCTTCATTTTTTCACTGTGACTAAACATAGTAACATTTACCACTTAAAACATTTCAGGTTCACAGTACTCCGGCCTTAGGTGAGTTCACACGGTTGTACATCATTCTCTAGAACTTCTTCTTTCTCCCCGAGGGAGACGGTATGCATGAAACACTAACTCCCCATTCCCTTTTCCCCTCGGCCCTGCTGCCACATTCAACTTTCTGTCTCTAGACACCTCAAGAGGTGAAATCATACAGTATCTGTCCTTCTGTGAAAGCCAGCATCCTGTCCTTGTTGCCGATTTCGGAGTAGAGCTGTCAGTCTTCAGACTTGAGCATGGTGTTGGCTATAGATTTATTGAAAAAAAATTACCCCTTATTCCTGTTTTCATGAGTGTTTATGTCAGCAACAGACATTGGATTTTGGTTAGAACCTTTTCTGCATCAATTAATATGACCACATGTTTTTATTTAAAAATTTATTGCGGAGTATAACATTGCTTGGTTTCACTATACTGAACAACCTTTGAGATGTTTGTGAAGAGACCCTTGCTTATGATGCAGAATATATTTAAGAGCTCTTGGTTTTGCAATTTTTCTGATCAGGCTTCTTATATCTAAGACAAGTGTAGGAATGTATTTGCTGATTTTGTGATGATTTCATTAGGGTTGGTATTAGTGGTTAGGATTGGTGTTAGGGGTTAGGGTTATGGTTGTGTTAGGGTTAAGGTTAGGGGTCTCCCTGTCCTCTTCTGCACAGAGCCCATTCTCCTCCAGTAACCAGAGTGATCTTTTCGGAACATAACCTTTGGACCTCTCTGGTGTCTGCTCCCCTCCTGACCATCCTCTCCAGCCTCACCTCTCCCATCACAGCCTGCCCTTCTGTGGGCCACCCAGGGGTATGATTGTCCCACATGTGCCTCAGGCCTGAGTCCAAGCCTTTGCATTCACTGTGCCCTCTGCCAGGAGCACTTTTCTCTCCCCATGCTTCATGTCTGGCTTGTTTCCCCATTGGCTGGGCCCCGAATTGCCCTCTGAGGACCTGACTCATGTCTGCTGGTTGAATGTGCTTGTCCGCTATTTAAATGTAGTGCCCGCCTTCCTGATGTGAGCAGTTTGCTAACCTGCCAGTGATGGGGCAGGCATACGGAACTAGCCTTAGTGTCTGCACAAAAAAATAGTCTCAGAGGGGCTCACCAAACTTACCTGACGATGGGGGAGCTGCTGTCCCCATGGTGGGGAGCAGGTAGTCCCCTCAAAGGGGGACCAGTCATGTGAGGTGGTTGGACAAGACTCCCAACTTCTTGTCTGGGGAGATGGAGACCTGGACCTGGAAGCTTACACCCTTGGATTCAAGGCTGGGGCCTAAGCAAGCTCCTTCTTCTTCCAGAGGTCCTCTCTCCCCTTCCCTAACCATGGACTGGACCTGATTCCTGATCTGGGGGAGTTCAAGGGTGACCCCTCCTAGGAATACCAGTGGTTTACTAAGGACCTTGTCAGCAGGATGCCCAGTAGCCTTGAAGGGAGGACCCTATAGGAGGTGGAGACAGCTCTGTGGGGACTGGTGACATCCCACTCAAAACAAAATGGGTTCGGTGGCCAGCCCTGCTGGTTCTACCCAGACTGTAGGGCATAGAAACAAGGGCTGTGGCCCAAGGTGCTCCACTCCTGGCAGGTGGGGACAGGACCTGGGGGTTTGCCCAGGAGCTCAGCACAGGGGAAGTGTTCCGGCTCCAGCATGCTGGAGTCCATGTGGGGCTGCATGGGCTTCCAACCTCTTAAGCCTTAGGCACCTCTTCGTAAGATGGGGTGCTGACGGCCCCCATCTCTGGGAGCAGAAGATAGGGAGGCCCCATGGGCAGACTCACTCAGGAGAGGCCAGGAGAGTGGCTGTTGCTTAAAGCAGCCCAGGGCCTGCCCCCTTGAAGAAGGTGCACATGTGCACAGTCCCCAGCTTCGGGGTCCTGTGGCCAGCCTCTGGCAGTGACCCTCCTCTCACCCTGTCCCCTGTCCCTGTAGCTATGTGGTCTTCCTGGAGCTGTTCTTGCAGACGGCGAAGAAGCACTTCATGGTGGGACACAGGGTCACCTACTATGTCTTCACCGACCAACCATCTGCTGGGCCCATGTGTCCCTCTGGGAGGGCCGGAGGGTGGTGGTCCTCGAGGTCCGTGGCGCCCCGTGCTGGCAGGATGTGTCCATGCAGCACATGGTGATGATCAGCTTCTGCGAGCAACACTTTCTCCACGAAGTGGATGACCTGATGTGCGCAGACGAAGACCTGAAGTTCATGACCACGTGGGTGTGGAGATCCTGTCCCCACTATTTGTCACTCTGTACCCCAGTTTCTACTGGGTGGCCCACGAGAACTTTAGCTACGAGCACCGGCCACAGTCCCAGGCCCACGTAGCTAGGGACCAGGGCGACTTTTACTGTATGGGGGCCTTTTTTGGGGGGGGGGTCTGTGGTGGAGGTTCACTGACTGACCTTGGCCTGTCACCAGGCAATGGGGGTTGACCTGGCCAATGGGATGGAGGCCATGTGGCCTGACGAGAGCCACCTGAACGGATACCTGCTGGACCACACGTCCACCAATGTGCTGGCCCCAGAGGACCTGTGGGACCCACAGCTGCTGGGCTGTCCCCCGGAGGCCATGTGGGACCCGCAGCTGCTGGGCTGTCCCCTGCAGGCCATGTGGGATCCGTGGCTGCTGGGCTGAACCCTGGAGGCCATGTGGGACCCGTGGCTGCTGGGCTGTCCCCCGGAGGGCATGTGGGACCCGCAGCTGCTGGGCTGTCCCCTGCAGGCCATGTGGGACCCGCGGCTGCTGGGCTGAACCCCGGAGGCCATGTTGACCTGGGGCTGCTGGGCTGTCCCTTGGAGGCCATGTGGGACCCGCAGCTGCTGGGCTGCCCTCTCCTCACCCGGGTCATGGAGAAACTGAGATTCAGGCAGTGCCCAAGAATCACCAGGACATCCAGAACACATGAGGGGCTCGCCCCGTCTCCGTCAGGGGGTGCCACTCTGAGCAGAGCTGTAAAAGCAGGTTCCTTCATCTGTCCCCTCGACTGTGGAGTCCAGCACTGCCTGCTCGGGCATGTCCAGGGCCCCCAGCCGCCCCTGTGCCCAGGAGACCTGCCTGTGGGCACAAGGTCCTCTTCCTGTGGTTGGTGCATTTTGATAATTTCTGGGTCATTTGCAGCTGCTAATGGCTCCAGTTTTACGTCGAATGTTTTTCTGTGTCAATGCTGAGCAACCATCTTTAAAAAGAACAATTGAGGGAAAAGGTTTTCTCCCTGGTTCTAAACAGACACGGCCTGGTGGGGCTGGGAACGGCCCTGTAGCAGCCTTGGATGCCATGCCACAGCCATGGGGCTTCAGGGTCAGGGGTGCGCTGAGTCACCTCTCAGACCCTCAGTCCCCTGACTGCCAGAGGCTGTGACCGCTAGCATGGCCTCCAGGAGTATGGAGCCCTCTGAGTTATTTTTGGTTCCTGCCTTGGTTTTAAAAGGCTATTTCTGTGCTGGTGGTGTGGGTGTGGGTGGCTCCGTCTGGGTGCGCGTCCTGTTGGGATCCCTCAGTGCCCACTGGAGGGTTTGCACTTGTGGACTCTCTCTGCACTATGTGTTAGCAAGCATTCACTGAGTGCCTACTGTGAGCTCGGTCACCAACAAGGGGCAGAGCGTGAGAGCAAGAACCAAGATACAGGGTCCCTGCTCCAGGGCCCTCCTGGGACTCGTGATGGCCCCATCCTCCTGACTCACTACTTTCCTATTGTGGTGTAATAGACATACGACTGATACCGTTAAGCACGTTTCAGGGTACAATTCAGTGGCAATACGTACATTCACTGCTCTGCACCTGCCACCTCCATCCATCGCCACAACTTCATCGTCATCCCAAACTGAACCGCTGCCCACGAGACCCTAACCCCCATTCCCCCTCCCCAGCCCCAGCACTCAGCAGCTCCTTCCATCTCTATGAATCGGAGTGCTCTCTGTCCCTCACGAATGGGGTTCTCCAGTATCAGTCCTTTAGGGACTGGCTTATTTCACATAAGATATTAGCTTCAAGGTCTGTCCCCATGAGCCTGGACCTGAACCACTTTTCCCCCAAAGGAGTGGCTCAGCCCTCTCCTGTCTAAGGTGAGCCTCCTCAGTCCCCTCTGCTCCCCTCATCTTCCTTCTCAGCCTGGAGATGATCCCAGCCAATCTGCAGCTTTGAAGACCTGTTCAATCCAGATGCCGGACACACACCTGGGGGGCCTAGGGCCTCACCTACCCCATCTGTCCATGTCAGGTGCCTGCACCCCCACCATCTGGCCACCTGATCCTCCCACAGGTGTCCCCATCTCAGGAGAGGGAAACACCAAGTCCAGACCCTTGGAGACCTCAGTGAATTCTTGCTTGCCACCAACTCTCCCAGTAGTGAGGTGGCTACTGGAGGGCATTCAATGTCCTAAACATTTAAAGGCATATGTGAATCTCTGCTTCCCAGGGCAATGGGTAACAGTTGGGGCAAACAGAAACCAAGTAGACTCACTGGAAGAAAGGCTGAGTGATGAGGAGCGTTAGGGAAGAAGGGCCTGGAAGCTCTGACTGTCCCTACCTGACCTTCAGATGCTCCCCAGTTCCTCCTGTGCCTCTGGTGTCTTCCTGGAACCCTGACCTGGCTGTTTTCAGACAGCTCGCCCAGTGGTACCCTCACTTTTGGGGGGGGTTTGCTGAAATCCGCAGTGTGTCCTGCTGCCCCACCTGGGTCACATCGTCTGGGCCATCTGAGGACCCAAGACTGGGGGTGTGTGGCCTGGAGGGATTCTGAGCAGAGCTGGTGGGATGGGAGGGCTGCAAGGCACAGAGACAGGTTTCCAGAAAGCTACCTTCCTACAGTTTTTGAATCAAAGCCTTGAGATCTTTAAAATGCCAGCAGTGTTACAGCATGGGCCAGAAAAACAAATGTCCTTGTGCACCCAACACCACCTAAACTATTGGCCATTTCTTGTCACTTGAGCTGAGTACAAAGGATTGGGAGTGGGGGCTTGAGGGAGGGGTCCTGGGCCAGACTTTGTGTTTGGGGGACAAAGGCCATCCAGACAATCTTGTGCTGGGCCTGTGGAGGGGGCCTGTGTGGAGACCCCAGCTGGAGGCTCTGCTGTCCGCTGATGCCCCCTCAGCCTGCCCCAGTGCACCTGCTGATGGGGGAGCGCCTGCCCCCTCCTCCCTGTGGAGGGCTCTCTCCTGTACCAGCGGTGCCTCCTCTGCTGCCAGTCACTACCAGCCTGCAGCCTGGGAGCCTGGATACCCTGAGTTCCTCTAGCTGCAGGGGGGGGCTGCCCCCTCCTCTCTGCCTGAGGGTTCTCTCCTGCACCAGCGGTGCCTGCTCCCCTGCCAGCTGCTGCCAGCCTGCGGCCTGGAAGCGTGGACACCCTGAGTTACTCTAGCTGCTGGGGGAGCGCCTGCCCCCTCCTCCCTGTGGAGGGCTCTCTCCTGCACCAGCGGTGCCTCCCCCTGCAAGTCACTGCCAGTCTGCAGCCTGGGAGTGTGGATACCCTGATGGCCTCCAGTCCTGGGGACAGAGCCAGTGCATGTGGGACCTGGTCTCCCAGCAGGCCTGAGCACCAGGCTGCCATGGTGCTTGCTCTCCTTCTGCAGGCTCACTATGCCATGCCCTCCCTCAGGCCCCCTGGGCCCAAGTCCTCCTCTGCTTGGGAACCACCCTCGGCCCAGGCTCTACACGCTGGGACTGGGAGTGGGTCACCTGGACCTTCTAGACTCGCACTTCGGTGCCCGTGACATGGGCACAGTCCGGCCTCACAGACTGCTCAGAGGAGACCCAGCGCAGGAAGATGCAGCCCGCTGCAACGGGAGATGTCAAGTGACCCAGAGTGAGCACGCAGGCCTTGCACAAAGCACGGGGCTCGCGGGGCCCAGCACAGGATGCGGGCACCTAGCCACGGGTCACAGGAAATCCCGGTGAGGGTGGCCCTGGTGGGGAGGCCACAGAAGGGTTCCAGAAGAGGCAGGCGACAAGGAAGACAACAGGACAGAGCTTCCCAAGCAGGTCGATGGAAGAGTCAGAGGATCGCAAAGGCCTTGGGAAGACTTGGAGACCCTGGAGATGTTGGCTGAATTGCTGTCATTTGGTCAGAAAAGGTGTGTCACAAACCCCCATCAACACTGGATGATTTACTCTTCGTTGGTTCTAGGAATCAGTGCGTACCTGCCATGAGAACTCACATTGCGTTAAGTCTAGGATATACTTACTTTTCAGGACTAGATTTTTCTAGAGGAAGTGCTAAGCATGGGTCTCTCCATTCTTTTCTTTGCGAAACTGGTCTCTGTTTTCAGGAGCAGATTCCTGGTGCTCATCACCGCTGCTCACCCTGAGGACTGGCCCCTGTCACCTCCCACAGTGGCGTGACGGCATGGGTTGGGGGGTGCTCACTGATGAAGCCCCAGTGCTTAGTACACAGCAGGGCCCCCAGATCCTCTGCTGAATGAGGGAGGGCCTGAGGGAGGATGGGAGTGAGGGAAAGAGGGAGGGAGGGAGGATGGAAGGGGTGGAGGGGAAGGAAAGAGGCGGGGGAATGAATGACAGAGTGAATAAATGATGTAGGGAGGGAGGGAGTGAAACCACGGAAGTAGGGTCCCTACATCAGGAGCCATTATTTGGGGTGAGGTCCGAGGGCATCATAGCCCGGGTCCTGGATGGTGGCTCAGGGCACGTCCAACTGTCCTCCCAGTGCTGACTATCCTTCTCCTCGGACCTGCTGTCATCCTGGATCCTCTCCACCTCCTCCTCAGACCATTCTGAATGTTCCCAGGAGCAGGGTGGCAGGAGGGGAGTCTCAGGAGGGGCTTCCAAGATCCTGTGCCCAGAGGAAGCTGTGACAGTAGCTACAGGGCATTCTATCATGAGGACTGGGACCGAGGTTCCCATCCATCTCCTTGGGCATTAGCGTTGGTGCATAGCCTGCTCTCTCCACCACCGCTGTGATGAACACTCCTGAAAATACATCTGTGAAAAACCGAGTGAGAGTTTCCAGGGGTGAATCCAAAGACGAGCATGTTAGGTGATGGGTGCACCTGCGGACTGGGGTGGTTGCCGCTCACTGTTCTCCCAGACAGGGGTGCCCATCACCCTTCTCTCCAGGGGACCTGCAGGGGACTTCTGTGTCCTCACATTCTCCCCAGGGCTGCTGTTCCCCGGACCAGAAACCTGCTGATCTGAACGTGACCAGTGCTGCCTCCATAGGGTTTCCTTTGCCGGAATCCTTCCCCTGGAGCTCCTGCATCTCTGACACATACTCCCCGCGTGCCTATCCTCCCCCTTGGACTTGCATGTGTTTGGTCTCTGTCCCTGTGGAACCCAGTGACTTGGAGCACGGTTTGGACCAGAGGCAGGGGAAACCTTTCTCTGGCCTTGGGTTGTGAGCAATGCTTTTGCCCTTTGTGGTGTGTCTACTAGCTTTCTGCATTTCCCTGGTTTCTGTGTGGGTCACAGGAAGAGCCAGCTGTTTCCTGTCTGAGGTCAGGCCGTGGTGTCCCAGCAGGAGCAGGGGTCTCGGCCCTGAGATTGTGCCCATAATTCCTAAAGTGGTCTCTATGATTATGTCTGATCTGTAATCCATCAGGGATTTCAGTATCGAATAAGGGAAATGCTATGTCAGATAAACACAGAAAAAAAGAGTCCCCTTTGAAAATAGGTGGGCAGACACGAAGGTACCTAATTGTGATTTCACTTACAGAAACATCCGGAACAGGTAAAGAAACAGAGAGAGCAGCTTAGGGGTTTTGAGGGTGTGGGTTGGGGGAGAAATGGGCAGGGAGGGCTTCTGGTTCAGGGACTCCTTTGCGGAAGGAGATATTCTGCAGCTATGTTCTCTGGTGGGTTGGCACAACGTTGTGAATATACTCCATGTGCATGACGTGTTCAATTGAAAACAAGTAATTTTACTTAAAACAAATAATAAAAGTATACAGAACATGAAAAGATAAAGTAACAGTCAATATGTACCAGAGAGAAAGAACATAGGGGGAGGGGATGAAACACTCTGGTGGGACGTCGGGTTCGGGTGAAGGAACTAAGGGTAATTGCACAAAGAGCTCTCCCTGCAGGGCTGTGGGCTCTGGATGTGGCTCTGGGAGCCCTGCAAGAGCAGGAGTAGGGGCAGGGGTTGGGATAGGGGCAGGGACAGGGACAGGAGCAGGGACAGATGCAAGAGCAGGGACAGGGGCAGGAGCAAGGGGAGGGACAGGGTTAGCAGCAGTGGCAGGTGCAGGATCCAAGGCAGGAGCTGGGTCAGGAGCAAGGACAGGAGCACAGGCAGGGGCAGGGGGAAGGGGCAGCAGTTCTGGCAGGGGAGGGGGCAGGGTCTGGGGCAGGAGCAGGGTCTGGGGCAGGAAGAGGAGCACAGGCAGGGGCAGGGGAAGGGACAGGAGCTGGGGCAGGAGCTGGGTCCAGGGCAGGAACAAGAGCACAGGCAGCGGCAGGGAAAGGGGCAGAAGTTCTGGCAGGGGAAAGGACAGGAGTTGGGGCAGGAGAAGGAGCAGGGTCTGGGGCAGGAACAGGAGCACAGGCAGGGGCAGGGGAAGGGTCAGCGGCTCTGGCAGGGGCAGGGGAAGGGGCAGCAGTTCTGGCAGGGGAAGGGGCAGGAGCTGGGGCAGGAGCTGGGTCCAGGGCAGGAAAAGCAGCACAGGCAGGGGCAGGGGAAGGGGCAGGGTCTCTGGCAGGGGCAGGGGAAGGGGCAGCAGTTCTGGCAGGGGAGGGGGCAAGAGTTGGGGCATGAGCTGGTTCTGGGGCAGGAACAGCAGCACAGGCAGGGGCAGGGGAAGGGGCAGCTGCTCTGGCATGGGTAGAGGAAGGGGCAGGATCTCGGGCAAGAGCTGGAGGGTAGGAACAGGAGCACAGGCAGGGGCAAGGGCAGTGGCTCTGGCAGGCACAGGGGCAGGACCTGGGTCTGGGGCAGGAACAGGAGCACAGGCAGAGCAAGGGGCAGGGGCAGGAGTTTCATCCTTTGCAGGATCAGGAGCACAGACAGGGGCAGGGGCAGGAGCAGGGGCAGGATTTGGGGCAGGGGCAAGAACAGGAACACAGAGAGGGGCAGGTGTGGGGGCAGGAGCAATGCCGGGCTCAGGGGCAGGCTCTCCGTTGGCAGGGTCTCCAGCAGGCTCTTCCTGGACAGCTTCAGGCTCTCCGTGGGCAGGTGCCAGGTCACCTGCTGGCTCCTGGTCTCCTGCTGAAGTCGCTGCAGGCACCACCCCTCCCTCTGGAGCTGCCCATGAACTTGGAGCCGGCTCTAGTTCCTCAGATGGCGGAGCAGCTGTGAGAGGAGAAAAGCTCACCCTCCTGCCTGCCTCTCGTGGCCTTTGCAGAGACAGAACCCAGCCCAGGGTCTCCCAGAGAAGCTGCAGCCAGGAAGGAACCCTGACCAGGACGTGTCCCTGACTGCAGTCTACCCGCTGGGTGCTCTGAGCCCGGTCCTTGCTCCTGGACCCACACCAGCCTCTGGGGGCTCCTCCCTGTGGGGCCAGCACTGACCCGTCCCCACACACCACACACACCCAGCCCCAGCCTTCTCACCCTTGGGCTCGGCCTCCGTGGGCTCTGGCTCCTGGATCACACTCACTGAGTGAATGACTACTGGGGACAGTGGCCTGGGCGGAGTCAGAACCCTTCCCAGGAGATCCCCTGTCCCTGCTCCTGGAGAGGAGGGCATGTCCACCAGCTTCCTCTCAGTTTCATCCATGGTCTTCTGCAAAGACAGGGACCGGTAGCCGGCCCAGAGGCATCACAGCCCTGCCCGGCTGTCTTCACTGTCCTCCTGCCCAGGCCCCCTGCTGCTCCCAGATCAGACACAGACCTGTGCGTGCACAGCCCTGCACCTGGGATGCAGTGACCCATCCCTGCAGGGCTTGAGATAAACCTTGGGCAGAAGGGCGCAGCCCCCGCACACCCTGTCCCACCCAGCCAGGCTTGACCTGGGGTGTGAACATGACCTGCCCACTGGACATTGACCCCTCATCAGCCTGCTCCTGCTCGGAGTGGCCCCACCCTACAAGACACACACACACACACACACACACACACACACACACACACACACACACACAGAGGGAGGGGACCTGGGGCTGCACAGTCAGATCAGAGCGTGTGGGGCTGGGCTGGCCAGCTCTGGGCCTCATGGTGTCACCTTTTGGTCCTTCCTGCCAAATGGCCAGAGGCGTCGGGGAGCCCTGACACGACATCCCCAGTGAGGGGAAGTGTTTGCAGGGCGCGCTTTCCTCAGCCTGCAGCCTCCGGACTTGGGGATGCAACACGCAAACATGTTCTTCGTTCGAGGATCTCCAACGAAATGAGCTGGGCAGGGGGCTGGCTCTGGAATGTGGGTGCCTGGTTACCCGGGTTCCAAATTCTGTTGGGCTCCGTTGTCAGGGA
This sequence comes from Ursus arctos, assembly GCF_023065955.2. Taxonomy (NCBI): domain Eukaryota; kingdom Metazoa; phylum Chordata; class Mammalia; order Carnivora; family Ursidae; genus Ursus; species Ursus arctos. Next base: position 102,591,842 of record NW_026622985.1, read on the forward strand.
AGTGAGGTCACCACTGCCTGGGGCTCCCTTGCCGGACTTCCTTCTCCCACAAGAGCACCCAAGGGCCCCCCTCCCCCAGCTGCTCTATGCTCACCCTCCACCCCATGCCCCATCCATACAGTGACCCCCACACCGCCCACCCACAGCCCCCAGGGGGCCTGGGAGCAGCCAGTGTCCCTGCTGTGACGATGCAGAGCTGGTTTCAGACCGGGCTTCTGCTCGTGACCAGGGCTGTGACCCTGGACAGACCCTGTGCCTCTCAGGGACTCCCCAGGCTCCCCATCTGCACAGTGGGGTGTTCTGGCTTCTACTTCTAGGGACACCATCAGGGGTAGGACCTCTACATACATTCCGTACCTGCTATCACAGGAGGCTGGGGCCACACTTGGCAATGCAAGGATGAGTCAGGGGCTGGGTGGGGCATGGAACACAGCTCAGAGGGGCTGGGTCTGCTCTGGGGTCCAGGCAAAGCCACCACTTTGTCCCAGGCCCCGTGGGAAGGTTGCAGTGAGCGGATTCCGACCTTGTCCTGTCACGACACAGACTTCCAGGGGCTCCCATTAAGTTGAGGCTCAGGTCCCTGGGCCTCGTCTGTGCCCATGTGCGGGGCGTCTCCACAGTGGTTTCCGGGCATTCCCGAATCCTGGTCACACATCCCTGTGGAATCCCTTCCCCTCTAGGGTGGATGGCCTGTGTGACTGCGCTCTAAGGAAGAGAACGGGGCAAAAATGATGGGATGTCATTTCCAAGCTGATGGAGGAAAGTCTGTGACTTCTCCTGGTTCCCTCTCTCCTGTGTTCAGTCTCTGTCTCTGTCTCTGTCTCTGTGTATCTCACAGGAGCAGGATTTGCGGGCTCCGGGGGCGATGTGAGAAACCCCAGAAGTCTGCCTTGTCCCTGTTTCCCTCTCCTGTCCTGGTGCTCAGTTCCTTCCTCAGGCCTCCTCACCATGCCCAGAGCACTGACTCTGGAACCTCTTCCAAATGGGGACCCTGAGGCTGCACCAAGGAGGGACCTGACCTTGGTCTCCCGAGCAGTGGTCAGTGCTCTGCCACATTCTGCATACCCAGGTCCTCAGCCCCCCAAGCCCCCAGGCTGCCCTCTGCTCAGAAGGACCTCGAGGGAGTACAAAGCATTTTCCCAGGACTGGCAGCACAGTGGGTCAGGGATGGAGATCCAAGGCCAGCAGGCTCTTCTACAAGCCTGTGGGACCCTAGGGACACCCATCTCTACAGCCCAATTGACCATAGAGTAAGCTGAGGCCTTTTGTGCTGTAGCCCCCTCCACACTAGCGGGGGGTTTCTGTTCCTACTTCCAGGTGCCCAGGGAGGTGATGGACACCGGACCCCAGACTCTGTCCTCTCCCAGTGCCCTGGCAACCCTCCTGGGCCCCTTGGGGACCGACCCCCTGACCATCAGCCTGGCATGTCTCCCCTCCCCATGCTATGGATCCGGGGTATTGCCAGGAGTCCTGATGCCCCTGCCCCATGGCGCAGCTCTCTCCGACCTCTTTCTTCTTTTTGTCACCCACCTTGCTCCCAGGGTGTCCTCCCCTTCTGACCCCCAGCTGGGCAGTCAGAGTGGGGGGTGTGTGTGTGTGTGCACAGGTGCACATGCCTCTACCTGCCTGGGGATGCCCAAGGTCATGTCCCCACATGGGACGGAGTGGGGAGCTATCCCCGAGGATCTGAGGGGCTCTCACCCCCAAAGCAAACCTCACGGGTGGGTTGATGCTGGCCTAGGACTGGAGAGCAGCCCTGCTCCTTGGACTCTGCACCCCTCATTTGTCCTGGGCCAGTCCCTGACTCTCTGGACCTCAGGTTCCCAAGTGTCCCTGAGGGTTGGACATGGAAATGCTTGAACGTGGCCGCTCTTCTGGGGTAGGTGGAGGACAGGTGTACCAGGCACACAGGCCTCTCCACTGAGAGGGTGAGGTGTGCACAGGGGACCTGCACACAGCAAGTGTATCATGACCCCACCCCATGACAGACGTGCACGAGACCCATGGCTCCACACCTGACTCGTCCCCCATGTTCCCTTACCACTGCCAAGTGCTCTGTGGCCCAAAGTCTGCTGAGCCCCAGAACCATGCCCACCCCGGGCAGCAAGCCTCAGGGTGCAAGGCCAGGTGAGTTGGACATCTGGGGACACAAAGGTCACTGAATACCACCCCCCCAGCTGGCCTGGAATGCAGACTCCCTCCCAGGGTCTAGCTAAGTGAATGGCTGGGCCAGGGGACCTGAAGGCAGCAATGGAGGCTGACTCAGGGCAGGGAAAAGATCAGTCCGCCCTTTCTCCTCTCCTCATTCTGCCTAGTCTTCCTGGCAGGACCTAGAATGAGGTCCAGCCTGCCCCTGGTGGCAGCCCTGGCTAGAGTCAGAGGGGTGGTAAGGAGGCCAGGGAGGAGGGGCCCACCACCAGGATGCCTGAGTGTGAGGGTGTTGTTACTATAATGAGGGACCCCGTGGGCATTCAGGTATTTCAGTCCTTTTTAGACATAAGCAGGGTCCCCAGGACTGAGCCCCTGCCCCATCCTGCCCCCCCACGAGGCCCTGCATCCTCCCCAGCCCAGACCTTGACTGCAGCCAGTCCTCCCTCCAGCCCCGGGAAATCCAGCTGCTCAGGGGCTGCAAAATTAAGCTGAATACCGAGCAGCCCTATGGGGCCTGGTTCCGGGTCCTGGAGCCCCACAGTGAGGAGAGGTGAGGCCAGGCTGGTGTGGGGAGAGGACAGAGTGGACTCTCCCTGGGAACCATGGCTCCCTGGTCAGCACAGACCCTGTTGCATGTTGGCCCTAGGGCACCCAGATTCCAGCTCCCGGGCAGGGTCCAGGAAGGAGACCAGAGTGTGGCTCCTGCTAGCTCAGACGTGTCACTCTGTCCTGTAGCTACCGCCTGTCCCGCCAGCTGGACTCCCCCTCCTAGTCGACCAGCAACACCTTCAGAGCCAAGAAGAACAGGCCATCATCAAACTCAGGGACCAGTGAGTGGCTGGGCAGGCAGGGGAGGGCTCACTCTGGGCTCAGGGTTTCTCTAGGTGGGCTAGTGGGGGCTTGGGAGGGCTGGCCTCAAGGTTCTCTGCTGAGCAGCCCTGTGACTTGAGCCATTTGCGTCCCTTCTCTGGGCCTCGCTCTCCTCCTCTGTGCAATGGGGTGATGCTGAATGATTGCTCCCATGGTGGGAACATGTGGGGTGCTGGTGATTGACCTACGCTGGGCACAGAGTCTGGATTGCAGACTGCTGTGGGGGATGGTAAGCGGTGTGACCAGTGAGCACCCCTCCCCCCAAAAGCAATCTAGGCCTTCCATGCAGCCGCCAGGCCCCTGGCTGGGAGCCCAGGAGCAGTGGCAGACCACACTTCTGACACAAGGTCCATGGGTGGCTCTTCTTCAGGAGTGGGGACACAGTGGGGAGCCCTGGGAACACGAGGCCAGCCCCTCCCTCTGAGGGAAGGAGAGCAAGGAAGACTTTCCCTGGGGTCCCCCAAGACCACGTAAGAGGGGAGGAGGCTGTCCCCATGCCCAGACTGCCCTTCCCCAGCACTCACTTACCTAGTGGGAAGGGGCAGGTGTCTTTGCTGCGCACAGTGAATCTGGACTTGAAGAGTACATGGAAATTCTGCTTCGGTTAGAACCTGAGCGTTGGGGTTTGGTTCTTTCACTTGCTGGGCTGACGAGACACTCATGCTCTCCAGGACTCCTAGAATGAAGAGCTCTTGCAGGATCCCGGGAGTCCTGGACCTGGGGAGGGGAGAGGGGCATGTCCTCCCAAAGACAGGATGGTTTCGGGTCGTGATCCTGGGCCAGGGCCAGAGACCGTCCCTCACTGCTCCCGACTGTAAGGCTGAGGGGACCTTTCTCAGGCACAGCGATGCCCACTGAACGTGGCATCAGAAAGGACACACACCTGGACCAGGTCCTGCCCCAGGACAGTGACTGCCTTCCCCAGCTCTGGAGGAAAAGGGACATCCTCTGCTTCTGTGGGCGGGGGTCCTCCGTCCCACTAGCAGGTACTGGACGGTTTCTAGTCTGCCTCTGGAAATGCACCAGCACTGAGTGGGCCAATCACTGTCCACACACGAACATGGAAAACGCGCTAAGGAAGTGCCAGAGGTGATCCTGTGCAAATGGCCTGTGGGCCGGCGGGGCTGGAGGCTTCAGTGCCCTCCAGGGGCTGCGGGCCTCCTTTCTCTGGATGGGAATCCTCCTGGAGTCTTGTCTCTGCCCTCAGAACTCCCTTCCTGCTGGTTTCAGGACCAAGGGAGAGACTGTGGTGTGGCTGGGAAGGCTCCCCCCACCCCGGCCTCCTTCCTTCCACACACATCACTGCTCCTCAAGAAGCAGGGGCTGCTGCTCCCGCCTGCCCCGCACACGGCTGGTGTAAGGCACACATTCCCTCCAAGGTACAGCTGCTCTGGCTCCGTCACATACACGGTGCCCACGGCTGCCTGGCTGGGTCAGGAGTCCAGGAGAGCTCTCCTTTCCTGGGATCAGGGTTCCTATTCCTGGCCAGAGAAAGACGCCCCATCTGTCCTCTGCTGGAGAAGGTGAATTCCTGGGCCGGGTGGCCCTCAGGTGCCTGAGGACATGGCGGTCCCCACAGGTCCCCTGGAGAGAAGGGTGTTGGGCAACCCTGTCTGGGAGAACAGTGGGCAGTACCCATCCCAGGCCGCAGGTGCACCCATCACCTAGCATGCTTGTCCTCGGACTCACCCCCAGGAACTCTGGCTTGGTTTTTCAGTTATATTTTCAGGAGTGTTTAGCACAGCAGTGGTGAAGATAGCAGGGAACGGAACAACACTAATGCCCAAGGAGGTGGATGGTGGCTCAGTCGGTTAAGCCACTGACTCTTGATTTTGACTCTGGATGTGGTGTCATGGTCCTGGGATCAAGCCCCACATAGGGTCTGTGTTCAGTGCAGCGTGGGCTCAGGATTCTCCTTCCACCGCCTGCCTGTCCTGTCATTCTCGTGCCATGCCCTCTCTCTCTCTCTAAAATAAATAAATAAAATCTTTATAAAAACCGAGGAGGGCACTTGCTGTGATGAACACTGGGTGTTATACATAACTAATGAATCATTAAACACTACATCAAAAACTATGTGCTATACACTAGCTAACTGCACATAATAAAAAAATAAAAATAGAATCATACAGAATGTATGATTTTAAAAAATTGTAAGAAATCATAACATTAATTTTGCCATTTTAAACATTTTCAGTATAAAGTTCAGTAGTGTTAAGTATATTTACACTGCTGTGAACATACCTCCAGAACGTTCCATCTTGCAAATCTGAAATTCTGTACTCATTCTTATTTTTTTATATTTTATTTAAATTCAATTAGCCGACATCATTAGTTTTTGATGTAGTGTTCAATGACTCATTAGTTGCGTGCTCATCAGATCAGCATCTTTATTTTTCTAATTTAAATTTTAGTTAACATACTGTGCAATATTGGTTTCTGGAGTGCAATTCTGTGATTCAACACTTAATGGGACACCCAGTGCTTACACAGCAAGTGCCCTCCTTAATCCCCATCACCGACTAGCCCCTCCCCCACCCCCTCTCTCCAGGGACCCTCAGTTTGTCCTCTATCATGAAGATTCTCTTATGGTTTGTTTCCTTCTCTGCTTTTTTTCTTTTCCTCCTTCCCACATGTTCCTCTATTTTCTTTCTTAAACTTCACATATGAGTGGGATCATATGGTATTTGTCTTTCTCTGACAGGCCTTTGACTGTCTGCACCCATTAAATCACAGCTTCCCCCTTTTCCCCCTTCCCTGAATCTCCTGGTTACTACCAGTCTAGCTTCTATTTCTGGAAATATGGCTACTTTGGAGAGCTCCCAGCTGTGGATTCCTACAGTATTTGTCTTTTTGTGAGGGCTTATTTCACGGAGCCTCATGTCCTCAAGGTTCATGCATGTTGTAGCAGGTGTCAGGACTTCCTTCCTTGGTAAGACTCAATGATATTTCATTGATGGATAGACCACATTTGGTTTATCCACTTATCCGTTGGTGGACATTTGAGTTGCTTCTACCATTTGGCCGTTTGTCTATTGTGAAGAGTGCTGCTGTGACATGGGTGTGCAAATATCTCTTCCAGAACTTGCTTTCTAGTTCTTTTGAATATATACCCAGAGGTGGGATTGCTGGATCATACTGTACCTGCATTTTTAGTTTTTGAGATGCTTCGATACTGTTTTCCATAGTGGTACACCATTTTACAATCACACCAGCGGTGCACAAAAGTTCCACTTTCTCCACATCTTTGCCAACGTTGGGTGTTTTCTGTTTCTGGTTGTCTTTTTTTTCCAGTAGCCGTCAGAATGAATGTAGATGATATCTCTGTGGTTTTGGTTTAGACTTCTCTGCTTATTAATCATATTGAGCATATTTTCTTCTGCTTGTCAATTAGATATGTCAATTCAAGTCCTTTGCCCATTTTTAAATCAAGTCATTTGATTGTTTTGTTATTATGCTGTACAAGATCTTTATTCATTCTGGATATGAACTCATCATCAGATATATGATTTGCAAATATTTTCTTCCATTCTGTAGGTTGTTTTTTCACCTGTTGTGTCCTGTGATTCACAATAGTTTTTTACTTTGATGTAGTCCTATTTGCCTTTTATTGTTGTTGTTGCTGTGTTTTTGGTGTCCTAGCTAAGAAATCATTGTCCTATCCAGTGTCATGAAGCTTTTCCCCTATGTCTTCTTATGGGAGATGGACAGTTTTAGGACTTTCATTGAGGTCTTTGATCCATTTTTTAGTCATTTCTGTAAGAGGTGAAATGGAAGGGTCCATCTTTGTTCTTTTACATGGGGATATCCAGTTTCCCAACACAGTTTTTTTTACATTTAAATTTATTTAAATCCATCTACTTAACATAAATAATGTATTATTATTTTCAGAGGTAGAGTTCAGTGATTCATCAGATGTGTATAACACCCAGTGCTCATTACATCACGTGCCCTCCTTAATGCCCATCACCCATTACTTCATCTACCGCCCTTCAGCAACTTTCAGTTTGTTTCCTATGATTAAGAGTCTCTTATGGTTTGTCTCCATCTCTGATTTTGTCTTGTTTTCTTTTTCCCTCCCTTCCTCAATGATCCTCTCTTTTGTTTCTTAAATTCCATATATGAGTGAAACCATATGATAATTGTCTTCCTCTGATTGACTTATTTCACTTGGCATGATCCCCTCCAGTTCCAACCATGTCGATGCAAATGGTAGTATTCATCCTTTCTTATGGCTGAGTAATATTCCATTTTATATATGAACCACATCTTCTTTATCCATTCATCTGTTGAAGGACATCTCAGCCCCTTCTACAGTTTGGCTATTGTGGACATTGCTGCTATGAACATTGGGGTGCATGTGCCCCTTCTTTTCACTACATCTGTATCTTTGGGATAAATACCTGATAGTGCAATTGCTGGGTCATAGGGTGGCTCTATTTTTAACTTCTTGAGTAACCTCCGCACTGTTTTCCAGAGTGGCTATACCAGCTTGCATTCCTACCTTGCATACCAGTGTAAGAGGAGGGTTCCCATTTCTCCACATCCTCTCCAACATTTGCTCTTCCCTGTCTTGTTTATTTTGGCCATTCTAACTGGTGCGAGGTGGTATCTCATGTGGTTGTGATTTGTATTTCCCTGACGGCTAGTGATGTTGAACATTTTTTCATGTGTCTGTTAGCCATTTGTATGTCTTCTTTGGAGAAGTGTCTGTGTATGTCTTCTGTCCAATTTTTTTTTTTTTGCAGATTTATTTATTTGAGAGAGAGAGAGAAGGGGCAGAGGGAGGGGAGAGAATCCTCAAGAAGACTCCTCGCTTGATTGTGGAGGCTGTCACAGGGTGGCGATCAATCTCAGGAACCTGAGATCATGACCTCAGTGGAAATCAAGAGTTGGGCACCTGACTGACTGAGCCACCCAGGCACCCCACGAATAGATTTCTAAGTAATCTCTACACCCACATGGGGCTGGAAAACCTTGGGATTAAGAGTCACAGGCTCTACTGACTGAGCCAGCTGAGCGCTCTTAGGAAGCATGAATTAAGATGGATAGATCGGGCATGGAGCTCTGCTATGAGTTTGTCACCGGCATGATATAAGACACCTTTAGTATTTTATTGCTTTGTGCTCAAGGGTTTCTCTCTCAGGACTTAGGCATTCTGGGACAACTTGGGGCATGCAGAAATTAATACTGCCACCCTGCTGTCCTGCACTATGCTATAACTGAATCCAGAACATCCCAACATGGGCCATGATATCTTCCTTCTAATTTTGCAGTGTGCCTGTAACAAAAATATATACATGACAGAGAAGACATGAAGACCTATCATAGGTTCGTGTTGATTTGATTACAAGAGGATTCACCAAACCCCCTATTTTGGTGTCTTTTTTGTTTGAGGCCACCAAGCTTTTCCACTCTAAGCATTATGTCTTAATAAAAGTCAGGAGGGATGAGAGGCTGAGGCTGACCTCTTTGACAATGGTGTGGATTATTTTTTAACACCTCTCTCCTCTTTTAGACAAAATTATTTTCCGCAGTAATTGTGAAATGAAACAATTCCATTTCATGCCTACTCTTACTAAACAAAAATAGTACCACTTGGAATCTGCCCTCCTTTTCACTGTTTTAAATTTTAAACACAAATAAATAGTCCAAGTAGACAGAGGTAAAATAACTCAATTTACGTCTTTTGTCTTTACATCCTCAGTGCTGTCATTGCTTCCTTTGAATCTCCTGTTTCGACACAAAGATAAGTAGTTTGCCCATGAAGGGGCCTTATAATTGGAAAGGGGCACACTTGGCTGAGTCAGGAGTTGAGGGGCCTGCTGTATCACTGGAATTTCCAGAACTGAAATTATCTGTAGAATATGATGTTTCTTAAAAACAAGTTATAAAAAATGCTAATTTGCTAATATCTATGTTGAAAGCCAATGGTAACCATAGCATTTGTTTCGATTTAGAAATTAAACAAACAAAATATTTTTTCTGGAAAGGAATATTTTATCACTGATGTTTAGAGTTGCTGGTTGAGTGATTAATAAAGAGAAGTTGGCTTTTGGTTGATCACTTTTTAATTTAATTTAATTTTAATTTTAATTTAATTTAATTTAATTTGTTTTTGATGTAGTTCATTAGTTGCGTATAACACCCAGTGCTCATCTCAAGATGTGCCCTCCTTAATACCCATCACCCGGTTACCCCATCTCCCCAACCCCTCCCTTCTGTAATCCTCAGTTTGTTTCCCAGAGTCCAGGGTCTCTCATGGTTTGTATCCCTCTTCTGTCCCTTTCTTGACTGGATTATTTGTTCTTTGGGTGTTGAGTTTGATAAGTTCTTTATAGATCTTGGATACTAGCCCTTTGTCTGTTTTGTCATTTGCAAATATCTTCTCCCATTCCATGGGTTGCCTCTTAGTTTTGTTGACTGTTTCCTTTGCCAAGCAGAAGCTTTTTGTCTTGATGAAGTCCCAAGAGTTCATTTTTGCTTTTGTATCCCTTGCCTTAAGAGACGTGTGTTGCAAGAAGTTGCTGCAGCTGATGTCAAAGAGGTTACTGCCTGTGCTCTCTAGGATATTGTTGGATTCCTGTCTCACATTTAGATCTTTCATCCATTTTGAGTTTATCTTTGCGTATGGTGTAAGAGAATGGTCTGGTTTCATTCTTCTGCATGTGGCTGTCCAATTTTCCCAGCACCACTTATTGAAGAGACTGTCTTTCTTCCATTGGATATTCTTTCCTGCTTTGTCAAAGATTAGTTTGACCATAGAGTTAAGGGTCCATTTCTGGCTTCTCTATTCTGTTCCATTGATCTATGTGTCTGTTTTTGTGCTAGTACCGTACTGTCTTGATACTCATAGCTTTGTAATGTAGCTTGAAGTCAGGCATTGTGATGCCTCCAGCTTTGGTTTTCTTTTTCAACATTCCTCTGGAGATTCAGGGTCTTTTCTGATTCCATACAAATCTTAGGATTGGTTGTTCCAGCTCTGTGAAAAATGTTGATGGTATTTTGATAGGGATTGCATTGAATGTGTAGATTGCTCTGGGCAGCATAGACATTTTAACAATGTTTATTCTTCCAATCTATGAGCATGGAATGTTTTTCCATCTCTTCGTGTCTTCCTCAACTTCTTTCATAAGTGTTCTGTAGTTTCTAGAGTACAGATCCTTTACCTCTTTGGCTAGGTTTATTCCTAGTTATCTTATGATTTTTGTTGCTATTGTAAACAGAATTGATTCCCTAATTACTCTTTCTTCAGTCTCATTGTTAGTGTATAGAAATGCAGCTGATTTCTGTGCATTGATTTGTATCCCACCACATTACTGAATTCCTGTATGAGTTCTAGCAATTTTGGGGTGGAGTCTTTTGGGTTTTCTGCATAAAGTATCATGTCATCTGTGAAGAGAGAGACTTTGACTTCTTCTTTGCCAATTCGAATGCCTTTTATTTCTTCTTGTTGTCTGATTGCTGAGGCTAAGACTTGTAGTACTATGTTGAACAATAGTGGTGAGAGTGGGCACCCCTGTCATTTTCCTGACCTTATGGGAAAAGCTCTCAGTTCTTCCACATTGAGAACAATATTTGCTGTGGGCTTTTTAGAGATGGATTTTATGATGTTGAGGTATGTTCTCTCTATCCCTATAGTTTGAAGAGTTTTAATCAAGAAAGGATGCTGAATTTTGTCAAACGCTTTTCTTCATTAATTGAGAGGATCATGTGGTTCTTTTTTTTATTAATGTGCTCTATCACGTTGATTGATTTGTGAATGTTGAACCACCTTGCATCCCAGAAATAAATCCCACCTGGTCGTGGTGAATAATTCTTTTAATGTATTATTGGATCCTGTTGGCTAGGATCTTGTTGAGAATTTTGCCATCCATTTCATCAAGGATATTGGTCTGTAATTCTCCTTTTTGATGGGGTCTTTGCCTGGTTTTGGGATAAAGGTAATGCTGCCTCATAGACCAAGTTTGGAAGTTTTCCTTCTGTTTCTATTTTTTGAAACAGCTTCAGGAGAATAGGTATTAATTCTTCTGTAAATGTTTGGTAGAATTCCCCTGGGAAGCTATCTGTCCCTGGACTCTTTTTTGGGGGGCGGGGGTTGGTTACCGCTTCAAATTTCCTTGCTGGTTATTGGTCTGTTAAGATTTTCTATCTCTTCCTGTTTCAGTCTTATTTGTTTTTAAGTTTCCAGGAATGCACCCATTTCTTCCAGATTGCCTAATTTGTTGGCATATACTTGCTAATAATACATTCTAACAATTGTCTGTATTTCCTTGGTATTGTTTGTGATCTCTCCCCTTTCATTCATGATTTTATTAATTTGGGTCCTTTCCCTTTCTTTTGGATAAGTCGGGCCAGAGGTTTATCGATCTTATTAATTCTTTCAAAGAACCAGCTTCTAGTTTCGTTGATCTGTTCTACTGTTCTTCTGGTTTATATTCCATTGATTTCTGCTCTGATATTTATTATTTCTCTTCTCCTGCTTGGTTTAGACTATATTTGCTGTTCTTTCTCCAGGTCCTTTAGGTATATGGTTAGCTTGTGTATTTGGGATTTTTCTAATTTTTTGAGAGTATTGCTATATACTTCCCTCTTAGGACCACCTTTGCTGTATCCCATAGGTTTTGAACTGATGTGTTTTCATCCTCTTTAGTTTGCATGAATTGTTTAAGTTCTTTAATGTCCTGGTTGCCCCATTCATTCTTTAGCAGGATGCTCTTTAACCTCCAAGTGCTCGAGTTCTTCCAAATTTCTTCTTGTGTTTGAGTTCCAGTTTCAAAGCATTGTGGTCTGAAAGTATGCAGAGAATAATCTCAATCTTTTGGTATCGGTAGAGACCTGATTCGTGACCCAGTATCTGATCTGTTCTGGAGAAAGTTCCATGTGCATTCGAGAAGAATGAGTATTCTGTTGATTTAGGATGGAATGTTCTGTATATATCTGTGAAGTCAATCTGGTCCAGTGCGTCATTCAAAGCCCTTGTTTCTTTGTTGATCTTCTGTGTAGATGATCTGTTCAGCTGTGAGAGAGGTGTTGAAGTCTCCTACTATTAATGTATGGTTATCAATATGTTTCTTTACTTGGTGTTAATTCATTTATACAATTGGCTGCTCCCATGTCCGGGGCATAGATATTCACCCCTTTGTTAGATCATCTTATTGGATAGACCCTTTATGATATAGTGTCCATCTTCATTCCTTACTACAGTCTTTGGTTTAAAATCTAATTTGTTTGATAGGATTGTTACTCCAGCTTTCTTTTGAGGTCCATTAGCATGATAAATTGTTCTTCACCCCCTCACTTTCAATCTAGAAGTGTCTTTATGTCTAAAATGAGTCTGTTGTAGACAGCATATGGATGGGTCTTGCTTTTTTATCCAACCTGATACCCTGTGTCTTTTGGTTTAAGCATTTAGCCCATTTGCATTCAGAGTAACTATCGAAAGATATTAATTTAGTGCCATTGTATTGCCTGTAAAGTCCTTGTTTCTGTAGATTGTCTCTGTTACTTTCTGGTCTATATTACTCTTGGGGTATCTCTTCACTTACAGAATCCCCCTTAAGATTCCTTGCAGGTCTGGCTTGGTGGTCACATAATCTTTCAGTTTCTGTTTGTCCTGGAGGCTCTTTATCTCTCCTTCCATTCTGAATGACAGCCTTGCTGGATACACTATTCTTGGCTGCATGTTCTTTCATTTAGTACCCTGAATATACCTTGCCAGCCCTCTCTTGCCTGACGGGTTTCTATGGATAGGTCTGATGTTATTCTGATGTTCCTCCCTCCACACATAAGGATACTCCTCTCCCTAGCTGCTCTCAGGACAGCTTCTTTGGCTGTAAGATTTGCAAGCTTCACTATTATATGTTGGGGTGTTGATCTATTGTTATTAATTTTGGGAGGGGTCCTCTTTGGCTCTTTGACTTGAATGCTTGTTTCCTTCCCCAGATTAGGAAAATTCTCAGCTATGATTTGCTCAAATATACCTTCTAGCTCTCTCTTTCTCTCCACCCCCTCTGGGATCCCAGAAATTCTGACGTTGGTTTGTTTCAAGGCATCATTAAATTCTTGAAGGCTTTCTTCATGGGCTATTAGTTGTCGTTCTCTCTTTTCCTCAACTTTCTTCCTTTCCATCAGTCTGTCCTCTAGATCACTTACTCTCTCTTTTGCCTCATTGACACTAGCTCTTAGAGCATCCAATTTAGAACGCATCTCATTCATAACATTTTTAAGTTCAGCCTGATTAGATCTCATTTCCACCCTTTGAGATTCTGTATTGTCATTTATGCTCTTTTCAAGCTTAGCTATTAACTTTATAATTGCTATCCTGAATACTATCTCTGACATCTTGTATCTATATCCATTAGCTCTGTGGCAGAGAACATTGCCTCTGGTTCTTTCCTTTGTTGTGAATTCTTCCTTTTAGTCATTCTGCCCAGGGAAGGATGGGTGAGCGAATGAACAGAGTCCAAAATATCATCCACAACCCAAGCAGAATGCACCCTAGAAAAAAATCTGAATTGGTTGGAAGCCACCACAGAAAAGCAAACAGCCAAAGTGAAAGAAAACTATAAAAAAAAGGTGGAGGAGGAGAGACTATAATCTCACTGGGTGGACAAAGCAGGGTGATCCACTTGTTCCTGATTGAATTTTGGTCTCTGTGTTAGAAGACACTACATCCCAAAATTGCAAAGAAAGCAAAACATATATATATAATTGAATACAGTGAAAAAAGAACTAGAATGAAGCATATATCTATAAAATATAGATGTGAAATAATAAAAGTTAGAAAGGACTTAAAAACATAAGTTGGCAAAATAAGAATATAATTGAAATGGGGAAAAGGTAAAAAAAAAAAAAAAAGAAGAAGACATGGAAAATTTTAGACTGAAGGATAAACGAGTTGTGAGGAAGCACCTGGACCTCAATATAACATTTTCCCTTGGTGCTGGAGTTTTACAGTGTTGTGGAATCCATAAGCTTGTCTTTCACCTGTTCATCCAGTCCACCCTCTGGGGGAGGGGCCTGCTGTGCTGCTTTTTGGGTGTCTTTGCCTGGGCGTAGTTGCCCCACCCTTGTCAGGTGGATGGGCTGAAGGTGAGCTGGTTGTGTGTGTGGATTTTGTTCCCTGGAAGCTTTCCACCATTTTCTGAGGGTCAGGGCAAAAATGGCTGTGCCTGGATCTCTGGCCCAAAGCCACAAGATCATGGTCCCCCCACCTTCAATAAACCCTCCAGGTGAAAGGGTCTCCCCTTCTATGTGTGCCAAAGTTTGCAGACTCCCATGGTTTGTGTCCACTTCAATCTTCCCTGGGGGAGTCCCAGGGACCATCACTGCACTTTGTGTCTTTGGAACTGTGAGTGGTTGTGGGCTCATGTGAGCACCCTGCTCTGCAGCCGTTTTGCCCCTCCCAGAGGATGGTAAACAGCCCACAAGTTCCAGTCCTTTTCAGAGTGGTCAGGCAGAGAGTGGTCTCCCTACTGGCCCATCTTGCAGTTTATGATGACCAGAGCTTAGAGTCCCTTCTGGACTCGCTGACCATAACCAGTTTCTCTGCTCCACTTTTTGGGCACTGTATTTGTTCAGGTACCCCTGTTCTTTCTGTATCTTTTGGGATCCTGAGACTACAATGGCCCACCTAGAATTCTGTCCTTTTCATCCCCTGAGCCCCTTTCAGAAAGGGATATTTCTCACCAAAGCAGATATCTAAGGGTTCTGATTTGCGCTCTGTTGTTATATCATTTAATGGTAGCCAGCTTATGGAGTCTCCCTCCCGCTTCTGTTTATCTTCCAATATCTCCCACAGATTCATGCCTCTGCACATCCTACCTTGCAAAAAAACAGTTGCTTTTCTGCTTGTAGAGATCCAGACATATATTCTTACATCTCAGGCTGATTTTGTGGGTATTCAGAATGACTTGATAGATATCAAGCTAAATTCAAGTGACCAGATGAAACGAGGTCCCCTACTCTTCCGCCATCCTGCCTCCCTCTCTACTGTTATGTTTAGAGACCCTTTTACCATGTGAGGTCACAGTCACTGAATTTTTGTGTTAGGATGTGCACACTTTGGGAGACCATTATTCTGCTTCCACATGTCTAATTTTCTTTATTTATGCCTTCTCTCACAGCTGTGCCCTGATAGACATGCACAAAGAGAAGAGGTCATCTGTTTGGGCCACCAGGTTCTGAGAATCCAAACGAAAGACCACCTGACCTGTGTTGTTGGTATAAGAGCCCCACTATTAGTCATCTACCTTCTATTCCTTTTCAGACCTCGTATTCTAAATGGCCTTATCTGATTTGTCTTTTCTTGTTTAGAGTCCATCAGGCTACAGATGGTCCTGTCTATGCAGCCACAAATGGAGACAGCCCCTACTGAAACAACTTCTACCGAGGACCTTTGGACAGACCTCTGGGGATGAAATCCTGACTATGATTCTTCAACAACGCCCCCGACCAGCAGGAAGCAGTTAGACTAGTCATGGCCCCCTTTCCCTACCGGCAGTTAGGGTCACTTCTTCAGAGGGGTGGAAAGTTAGGTGTTAGTTGGACAAGTAGTCAGGATCAGGGTCCCCAACAAGAAAATATGGAGTCAGGACAGTTAAAATAAAATAGCACTGACATCCTGTTCTGCAGCTTAGACAGGACAACATGGACATTCTGCTCTGCAGCCTTTGCAGGAATGACTTCTGCAAAACATCCCAAAATAAGACTATTAACCAGAAAAGCATTTGTCAATATCATGGACAAGGGACAGTTAAGATCTAAGCCCCCAGATGTTAGGGGGAAAAAAAAGACTATCAGCAAGTGGACATGAACCTAATAAGAAGACAGATATGTGACCAAGGCCCTGATTGGCACAACTCAGCACACCCTGCTTGCTTAAGAAAGTTCCACAAAAGAGCTTATAAAAACTCCTAAACTTAGAAACTCTGGGTGCAACCCACTTGGGTCACCTTCCTCTCTGGGAGCTACTCTTGCTCAATAAACTTTGCTTTGATGCCCACCACTCTTCATCTGGTCTACCTCTTCATTCTTGGAAGCAGCATGACCAAGAACCCGGGCACTGAGGGGACACAAATCCTGTAACACCACGATGGTGAACATTCAACATCATGAAGGGATCTGTAGATTTATCAGAGATTGCAGGTTTAAATATGGACTAGACAATCATTTGGCAGTGCTGTTATTTCACTTAACAAGCTTTCACTGAGGACCTAAGCTGGACTGTCTTCTAAGACTATGTAAAACCAATGTACTGGTTTTTTTCCACGCGCAGACACATAAATGACAGTGATGTGATGTATAATACGATATTCATTAGACATATTCATATCTGTGTGTGACCAAGGAATCTAAATAAATGTATTTCTTGAGAAAAAATAATAAAGAATAATAAAAAAGTGAAGGGTCAATGTATTGACACTCTTGTTAAGGAACCTGGATAGAACCTCAGATGGCCTCTATCCAACTCCATATCTTTCTCTTCCCTTTGATGGTGACTTTGTTATAATCTGCGTTTTGATATCATTTTTAGTTGTGACTATAATTTTTTTTAAAGATTTTATTTATTCATTTGACAGAGAGACAGCTAGCGAGAGAGGGAACACAAGCAGGGGGAGTGGGAGAGGAAGAAGCAGGCTCCCAGCGGAGGATCCTGATGTGGGGCTCGATCCCATAACACTGAGATCACGCCCTGAGCCGAAGGCAGACGCTTAATGACTGAGCCACCCAGGCGCCCCGTGACTATAATTTTTTACTCTAACTCTAGCCTTATCACCCATATGTGAGTTCATAAACAACCGTTTGTTTGACTTGTGTTTGAACTTACGTAGGGAGATCTAGTCCTTCGTATCTTGCATCATTTCCTCAGCACTTCCGTGTGAGAAATATTGTTTCAGTGTAAGGCGACAGCAGGGCATGTGGCCTGGGGTGCAAAGTGTTAATAGCAAGTCATTCCCTCCCTCTTCAGGACACCCAGAGTCCAGTGTCTTTGCCAGTTCTCCCTGTAACTCTCAGGATGTAATCTAACTGGTATGGGAATAACTGAGAAAATTCAAATGGAAGAAGGTGTGTAGCAGGAGTAGGTGAGCTCTTCAGGCAAAATATGATAAATGAAGCTGGAACTTACCGATCTATGAGAAACGACTACAACCACCCAACAACTTCCTTCCATTTTTCTGTGGTGATGATTTTTTAACTATTGCGGTAAAGACAAAACCATTTGGAGCTTAAATGCAAAGGCTAGTTGACATTAAGTAAACCATGTATGTTTTATTAAAAAGATAACTTTTTAAAATTGTTTGAGCACATCATTAAAACCTATGGATATAATCTGAGGAGTGTTTTAGAGGATTTGAGATTTTTGTCACCCTTCACCACATTAGAAGTTTGGTAGAATTTGATTGTCCTCCTCTATATTCATACTAAAGATGAGAATGTGCCTAATTATTAGCTCCATGACCCCATAGCAGTTGGTTATGGATGAAATTAAAGTAAGAATTTATTAAGTCAACTGGGTGGTGTAGTTGGTTAAGTATCCCACTCCTGGTTTCACCTCAGGTCATGATCTCAGGGTCGTGAGATGGAGCCCTGCTTAGGTCTGGGTGCTCAGTGCAGAGTCAGCTTGAGACTCTCCCTCCCTCTTCCTGCCCCTCCTGCTTGTGCTCTCTCTCTGTCTCTCTTCTCTCTAAAATAAATAAATAAATAAATAAATAAATAAATAAATAAATAAATCTTTTTTAGAAATAAGAATTTATTCACATACTTACATTTAAAATTAAGGAACTGATTGCACTCTTATCTATATGTAAATATTTGGGCACTTGTGAGGACAAAATCTTAAGTGTTCTGTACAAACTCTGGGTCGTTCACAGATGAGACTAAGGTAGCTGGGGACTTGTAGGCAGCTATTTGTCCACTGTCCACAATATGAAAAGATAAAAGAGACAGATGAGGTCTCCTCTGGCTTGTCCTTGATCCTCATCCTCCCTGAGGATGGCCATCTCTGGACAGCTCAGTGGCAGGGACTCATTCACAGTGTGGGGCATCTGTTCCCCAGAGACGTCAGCCAGGGAAACAGATTTGGTTCTCTGTGCCAGCCCAGCCACAGCTGAGTGTCACAGCCCCCTCTCGTGGGCTCATAAGTGTCTCACTGTCACCAGGCAGGTCACTGTATTTGGGAAACCACCATGAGAGTTTGCAATTGCCTTCATCTCCAACCTCCTGGAGGCAAAGTGCAGATCTCTGGTACCATGTGAAGTCATGTGAAGTCATCATGAGAAAGTGTCCTTTTGCTTAAGAAAAACATGGGTGGGGCTTCTGGGTGGCTCAGCCAGTTAAGCATCTGCCTTCAGCTCAGGTAATGATCCCAGGATCCTGGGATCAAGCCCGGCATTGGGCTCCCTGCTCAGTGGGAAAGGAGGTAGGGAAATAGCTTAGAACCCACAGAGAATGTGAATAAAGGGGAGTGAAATGGAATTCAGTCTGTGTGTTGCTTTAGGAATTGGAAGTGAGTTTCTTCTCAATTGTGATTGTTCTTGAAATGGAAAAGCTGTATTGGTTTTTTTTAAACTTTATTTTTTATTTTTTCTAATAATAATTTTTTATTATGTTATGTTAATCACCATACAGTACATCCTTGGTTTTTGATGTAGTGTTCCATGATTCATTATTTGGGTATAACACCCAGTGCTCCATGCAATATATGCCCTCCTTAATACTCATCACTGGCCTATCCCAATCCCCCACCCCCTCCCCTCTGAAGCCCTCAGTTTGTTTCCCAGAGTCCATAGTCTCTCATGGTTCATTCCCCCTTCTGTTTATGGTCCATTGTCTAAAGGGACAGACAGTGGAAGTTAATCAAATATAAGAACAAAACTTCATTGTTCATTATAGATGCCGCCAAGTAGTTCCCAGACATTTCATTCTACAGTAGTAATTCATTATACCTGTGCAGGTGCACGTGGAAGACAATTGATGCATGTATAGTGGTAATAAAACACGCCCCTCAGTAGTAGAATAATAGAGGATGCATATGTGTAAAATTATTCGACTACAGCTTCCATGCTTTCCCTTTGGTTCCTTATTATCCATGAAATTGGACAATTTTTGTTCTCTAGGCTTAAAACTCATTGTCAGTATTTAGAGTTTTTCAATGCTGATATTCTCCTGTATGAGTTACCAAAAACCTAAAATATGTATGAACTTTAAAAAACGCTATATTGAAAATTACAACAGGGAAGTTCCATTTTGTGAATATTGTGTCAATGCATCTCTATTTTGACATCAGTGTTAATTAGAAATGATGACATTTCCTGTGAGTACAAATATCAGTCTGAAAAAGAAACGGTAGGAAGAATCCTGAATGTGTAAGTAATTGGCGAATTAGACAAATGACAGGTTTTGTGTGTGTGTGTGTGTGTGTGTGTGTGTAATTGATTTTCAGTGAATGGTTCAGCTTCTTGTAGGGCCTCCGAGAAAGCCCAGGTGAACCTTTCAATTAGTTGGTATCTGTTCTCAGAACATGGGAATCTCTTAGTCCAATAGTCAATCAGGTAAGCTTTGAGGTCTTGAAGAGTTTCAGTCCTAAGCGACCATGTTGCAAACCCTTGTGAGCAAACCCTAGGGTGTGCTCAGAGCCCTCATTAGTTGGTACCAATGTGTGATGATTTCAGACAGCATTTTCCAAAGAAGTGCCTCGTGGGTCTCTGTCCATGTCAGTTTCCTACACTTCCTTACACTAGTTATGTGACCAGTGTGTTTCAGGATAATCCCCACATGTGATTTTTGCTATTTCCTACTAGTCCTGTTTCTCATCTTCTTCTTTTATGGTAGGGGTTGGGAAGCAACCTGTGTGGTGTAGGAAGGGGTGTGGTAGTTGTCTGCCTTCAGAGGATGAAATGATGCCTAGAAATTGTACTGTAGTTTGAGGTCCTCTGCCCTAACTTAGGTCAATTGTCCACCCTCTGAGTGTCAGGAATTCCACCACTTCACTTGGATGCTCGTCTATTCTCCAAGCTGTCCTCAGTAATAAGGATGTCATCCATCTAGGGAATACTGGTTTGTGTGTATGTTTTTGTTTTAGGAAAGGCCTGGATGTTCCTGAAAATCATACTGTTCAGCACTCTTTCCTGTGCTTGTTGACCATCAGTAAATCTTTTGTGAAGTATTCATTTTTTAAATAGACGGTCTTTTTATGGTTGATGAGTAGGAATTCTTTATTGACAAGTGTTTGTCAGTGTGTGTATTGCAAATCTTTACTTCCCAGCCTGCAGTTCGCCTTTTCATTTTCTTAATAGTCATGAGATAAGGGAAATGTCACATTTTTATGAAGTCCCACTGAATTCTTTTAAATGGTCAGTGCACCCTATGTCCTACCCCAAGATTGACGGGTTCTACATTTTCTTCCAGAAACTGTCCAATGTGAAGCTACAATCCATCTCAAATTTCTAAATTCCATTTTTAATTCTAATAGGGTATTTATAGACTATTTTGGATTTTCTATGTACGCAATCATATTATCTGTGAATAGTCACAATTATCCCCTCAATTCTTATACTTTCTGTTTGTCTTGCCTTATAACACTGGTAGATTCTCCAATGCAATGTTGAATAAAGTAGCATTGTTTGAAGATTTTAATATACCTTTCTCAATATCTGATAGAAAAAGCAGACAAAGCATTGGTAACAAATGTGACCTAATTGACAGATATGGAACATTCCATAATAAGTGCAGAATACATTATTTTCAAGTGGTCACAGACTATTTACCCAAATAGACGATATGTTGGGCCATGAATCAAGTCTACAAATTTTAAAAACTGAAATTAACTAGATTCTATTCTTAGACCACAGGGGAATTGAGCCATAGTCATAACAAAAAGAAAACCAGGAAGTCCCTGCATGTTTACAAATTAAATGTAACTTTGCTGCATATCCTAAAGGTCAGAGAGGGAATCTCAATGGAAATTCTGAACCTTTTCTACATCAGGGCTCACACACAATGGCACTTTATTTGTGAAGAGCATTATCGTAACCTAGACAGGAGTTGAGCCTTAAGTCAGAGTTCTGCCTGCCCCAGCCACACCTGGCAGACTTTGCCTATGGTCCCCTCCCCGGCTGTCCTTTCTGGTGGCCCTGAGCTAAGGGGGTCAACATGGCCATATGGAAATGGGAAGCTCCCCACTCCTAGTGATGATGGTGCTGTTGTATTGTCCTCACCAGTCCAACAACATGATTTCTGAGTGAAATATGACACAACAGTGACTTCTTGACCTTCTTTCAGGTTGAAAATCATCTGTAAGTCATCTATTAGAAATATGGATTCAACATGTGTTCTTTCTTCTGGAAAAGAAATAGACCCAATAGTAATTATGGCTTCCTGAGCACCTGCTCTTAGGAGACATCATACTGGCTCTTTGTAGCATTCTCCCTCTTAAACTTCTCAACTAGGATGTAGATATTATTAGGCCCATTTTCAGATGGTTAGACAGGGACTCAGATGATATGAGTCACAGAGGATTTTAGTGTCAGAAACCTAAGTGGGATCCCAAAATTGACTCCAAATCCCTTGTTGTTCCATACAGGGTACTATTTCCGTCTTATCTCTGGTCTTCTCGATCTGGAAACCTATCAAGTATCAGGATTTTCTTGTCGTGTGGCCAACTGGAACGAATTCAGCTGGCCTTTTAACCTCTTCCCATGGTGATCATGAAGATAATTATCTCAGTGGAGGACCTCCAGGTGAGATACTCAAAGATCCCTAGGAATAGAGACAGTATAATATTTTTCTGGAATTAAAGTTACTGAAACCAACTATCTTTTTTAGTCGATTCAGGCTCTGGTATGTTCAGAGGGTGCTGTAAAACAGGTCTGAAATAGTATTTAAAAACACTCAGCTCAGCCTCTTCTACAAAGTGAGCCAATGCTTATAAACATGGCTAAAATATTTCCTTACCTACGATGACTTCCCAGCCATCGTAGTGTTTAACTGGTATGACTGTGACTTACATTAGTCAACATTTGCAGAGAAAGAACTTAGTGCCTCCAGGGGGCACTTCATGTTGAAATTAGTTTGTGACAATGAGCTACTGTGTTTTATTCTGCAGTCCAAGGGAATGGTGCCAGACATCTCTAAGGTGTCTAGCAGTTCTACAATTCTGATTTTAAGTGGTCTGTGTGCTTCAGAGATTTGGGCAGGAGAAGGGCAGGAGTCCAGAGACTGTGAACACTTCTGTTACCTGTGCTGACCATGGAGCACGCAGGCTTCCGTGGGCATCATTTTGATTTCTTGGTACTCTTGTGAAAGGTGCTTTTGTCTCAAATTCCTCCATTTAGTAGTAAGTATAATGATAAAAGTAATTTTTATCTTATATCTTCTGTGGGCCCTGATCCTGGGCTCCTAGGGAAGCTATCCTTTAACATTTTACCTGGCTCAAAATGACTGGGCAAAACCTCAAAGCATGGGCCCTATTTCTGCCTCAAGCACTAGTTGTTCAACTGCTTTGAGAAGAAAAAAATAACCAAAAATGCCAACATAAAGATAAGAAAAAATAAAGAACCTCTTTGGCTTCTGTAAGATTAAAGTCATACTGACATGCACATACTGAAAACATAAGAAAAAGTGTCACTTTCTGGAATCTTCTTCCTCATCGTGCTGTGTAACTGTGTACATAACAGAAAACAGAACAAATATATAATTCTGCCCCAAATCTTCCTTCCCCGGAGCAATCCCTTCTTTGTGAAGATTGTGTCTCCCAGGCAGCTGTCCTGACTTGGGTTTGAATAAAACTCTCTTCCTTTCTCTCTAAACTGTTTTAAAAAGTTCATTCATGTAGTCAACAATGTTTTCTATTTAAGTGAAAAATAAGTGTTCCTGGTTCACAACAGCAACAGCACAGAAGGGCACTGTTCATCCTGGATGCTTTCCTGCAGAATCAAGCATGTATATAGATTCCAGCACAAATGGGCTCATCCTAGAAGGATGCTTTGAAGGTCTAAGAAGCACTAGCCACTCCATGGGTGAGACCAGAAGGTGAAGCTCTTCTGCTTACATTTCTTTTTGAGTCTTAAAGTTGTCTTGGAAATGCATGAAACCACTGCGTTTCCTAAAGCCCAAGCCTTGGAGGGTCTGAGAGCAGCTGACCTTGCCTGGAACCAGGCACACCCCTGCAGGGAGGGCTGGTGCAGAAAGGGAAGGGGCAGGGCTCTGAGGGTGGTCTGCAGCTAGAGGGGTCCCCAGAAGGCGCCAGGTGTGTGTGGGGGGCCTGGCCCACGACCCCACCCACGCCTGCACCAGGTGTTGGGGCGAGGAGGTGCCTCCTGGACCCCCTGCACTCGCAGGGTTGCTGGTGTGAGAGCTGGTTGCCCAGCATCCAAGGGGCTCGGGGCACCTCCCTCCCTGACCAATACCCACGTGGGGGTGGAGCTATGTCTCTGTGGGTGGACCTGGAGTGGCCGGTGGGGTTGCAGACCTGTGGCAGAAGAAGGGGCGCTGGGAGAGAGAGAGTTGCCCCACGGAGTTCCCTGGCTGGTGAGTGAGCGCTGTGTGTCGGGGTGGGGGTCCGGGGTAGTGTGCGCCCCAGGTTGGAGGCGGGGTTCTGGAAGGGCGCGTGGAGAGGCTTCATCGTGGAGACTCAGGTGAGTTTTCTTTTTCCCTTTAAAGTCTCTTCTGCCCGATGTCCCTCAACTGGCCGTATTCCCCAGACCTGTGAACTCCAGGGCGCCCGCTCACCTGAGCTTTTGTGGGATGGGTTGCAGAATTTCAGGGTTTCCCGTGTTCCCCGGGAAGAGTGCGGGTAAGGACCTCACACAGTGGGGTGTCCCCTGGTTCTCTGATACAGTGCAGGTGAAGCACCTTGAGCAGTACCCCGAGTTCAGGGTGTGCCCTGTTCCCCCAGGCACAGGTGTGGCAGTAGCAAGCCCCAGAGCCATCCCCCAACTTCAGCATTATGCCCCATGTGCCCCCAGGTTGGTGGTAATTGGCTCTTAGAATCGTACTGGAAGTTCCTCCAGGTTCCTGCTGCCCCAGACACAGATGTGGCGATAATAAGCCTCAGAACGGTCCCCCAGCTTCAGCATTGTCCCCAGGGGTTGGTGGTAATGAGCTGTCAAGATCCTGCAGGAGGGTCCTCCAGGTTCCTGCTGCCCCAGGCACAGGTGTGGTGGCAACAAGCCCCAGCTGCATCCCCAGCCTCAACATTGTACCCCGTGCCCCCCGTGCCCAGGGGTTGGTGGTATTTGGCTGTTAGAATCATGCTGGAAGGTCCCCCAGGTGGGGCCCTGGAGGCAGGCGTAACCCAGACCCCACTCTAGTTGTATTTGGAAAGATGAGTTGAGGGTTTCTTTGGAAGAGTAATTCCGCTTTCCAGAAAAGGCAAGGTCATTGGTCTATTTAGAATGAAGATAATTCCTAGTAAAAAACAAGTATGTGTTGCCCCTTCGCCCAGAAACCGAAGCAGGTGTGCAGGCTATAGGTTAGAGGTGCCTTCTTCTCCCCAGCTGACAGCACTTCTCTGCTCTGGCTCCACGAGACCCGAGGCTTTGAACGTCAGCATCTGAGTCAGTGAGGCAGCTTGTCACAGGACGCCAGCGTTCAGAGAAAGCACACGTACGTTTGGCGAAATGTCCTATCTATGTCAGACTGGAGGTAAAACCTCTCATTTTCTCAAAACCTCCTGGGCTTTTCTCTTTTCTCTAGCTGAGCCATGAAGTAAAACTTACGTAGCTGTCAGCATTCTGGATTTGGTGCAAGAGTTACTTAGTTTCCCTGCAGGTAGAACATTGCAGGGGATCACATTTTCTCTGTTCATTTATTGCTTACGAATGTATTTTGAACATCTGTTTGCTAGGAAATCCTCTTTTATTAGAAAGGGAAGGTGAGATTCACTCCGTGTGTGTTGTAATGTCTAATTTGTTCCTTCATCTAACAGTGTTATTCAGTTGGGCCTAGGATATAGATGCGTGGCCAGCATCTAGAGTTAGGTGGCTTTTTGTCGTCAGATACAGACTTGGATGATGTCATTTGACAAAGGTGATGTTTCGTCATTGGTTAGTCTTTTCATTGAAAGAGTTACAATTAGGGTCGAGGGAAAATTCAAAATTATTCAAGGCAGCCTTTTCCTGTCTAAAAGTTGAGGTTGACTTTCTAGTTTTACTAAACGTATTATCTCGATATTTTGAGGTGCCATATTCTCTCTGTAGTTTCTTTGGTGGTGGAGTCAGAAGGAGAGTCTGGGAATTCTTTTGGATAGAGGCCTGCTGGTGGCTTCAAGGGGCTTGGTGTCAGGAGCCCTGGGGTGAATTGTGCAACTGCTTGCCTGACCCTGGGTGTATCTCACAGAATTTTTGTTTCCTCTTATGAAATTGCTGGCAGATAATGTTCTGCTTAAAGGGGAACCCTCCCATCCTGTTGGTGGGAATGCAAATTGGTGCAGCCACTCTGGAAAACAGTGTGGGGTTTCCTCAAAAAGTTAGACGTTGAACAACCATATGATCCAGCAATTGCTCTCCTAGGTATTTACCCAAAGGATACAAAAATGCAGATTCGAAGGGGGTACATTTACCGTGATGTTTATAGCAGCAAAGTCCACAAGAGCCTAACTATAGAGAGAATCCCAAAATCCATGCACTGATGAATGGATAAAGCAGATGTGGGATACATATATATATATATATAATGGAATATGACCCAGCTTCAAAAAGAATGAAATCTTACCATTTGCAAGGATGTGGATGGATCTAGAGTGTATTAAGCTAAGCAAAATCAGTGAGGAAAGACAAATATCCTATGCTCTCATGCTTGTGGAATTTCAGAAAGAAAACAGATGAACAGAGTTGAGGGGTGTTGAGAGAGGCAAACAAGGAAATAGACTCAACCTTAGAGAACAAACCGAGGGCTGCTGCAGGGCAGGGGCGTGGGGGGAAGGGTTAAATGTGTGAGGGGTATTAAGGAGGGCACTTGTGATGAGCACCGGGTATTGTATGCAGATGAGGAATCACTAAATCCTACCCCTGAAGTGAATATTACATGGCATGTGAACTAACTGGAATTTAAGTAAAAGAAGAAAGCAGAAAGTGTTCTGCTTCCTGAAGAGTGAGGTAAAAATGTAGTGATTTGGGCTGTACTATTCTGCAGATGATAGTTGTAAAACACCCTGTTGTAGGATACGCTAGTTTCTTATCGCATGAGGAGTCCTCGGAAAGCTGCAATGAAAGATCCAGATATCAGAGCACGTTCATGCTCCACTGATATGTACCAGTTTGCACAGGTAGGAAGGAAGGTGCAGGGAAATGCAACAGAAGGGGAAAGTAGGTGTGAACCTTTCATTAGTTAGCTTTGTAGCTTTCTCATGAAAGCCTTGAGCCAGTGTGATTTTGGAAGAGGAGGGGGAATCCTGGAGCTTTGCAGGAGATGGGGGAGTTCCAGGTCTGGGTAAAGCTGACAGGGGTCCCAGAGGAGAGCTGAGTGCATTCTGCAGCAGGGTGTGGGCAGGACGGGCTCCAGGGGTGGCTGTGGTCTCCTGTGTGAGAGCTGTGACAGGCGAGGGCTGCAAGCAGGCTCCTGGCTGAGGAAAAGTGAGGCACAGATGGAGAGCTGGCAGAGAACCTTCTTCTGGGCCACCAGCCTCACCCAACACACACGGCCTCATCTTCTGTCCCTGTCACTCCAATTCAGACTTCTCAGAAGGTGAGTGAGAACACATCAAGAGCATTCTAAACAGAAGGGAAAGCATGTGCAAAGGCCCTGGGGCAAGAGAATTCCAGGTATGTCCAGGAGCAGCAAGAAGGCCCTGTGACCACAGGAGACAGCTTAGGACATGACCTCAGAGAGGTGACAGAGGGTGACAGAAAGACATTCCAGGGCTATAACCCCATGAGACTCTGTTTCACTGGGCCATCCTGGCTACAGTGTTGAGAACAGATGACAGGGGGTTGAGGATGGCAAGGTAGGTCAATGAAGAAGCTTTTCCAGGAACTCAGGCAAGAGATGGGCTCCAGTGTGAACCAGACAGGTACCTTGGAAGGAGTGGTTAGACCTATTCTGGGTACATTTTGAAGATGGAGCTCACAGGATTTGCCGATGGGTTAGATATTGGGAACAGGAGAAAGGAGGAAGTGGGGTAACTCCCAGCTGTTGTGGGTTGTCCTGATTGACGGGAAGGAGGACGTTTCTGGGGGTAGGAGGTAGTCCGTGTTCCCCATGCTGAAGAAGGTGCCTTTCCTGGTGGATCTGCTGAGGTTTGTGTCCGGGAGAACCTTTCCCATCTCCTCCCTCAGCAACGTTCAAGTACAGGTTTCCCCCACTTTTTAAACGTTCACGGTAAGACACTTGGCTTTCTTGAAAGATCTATGTTATTACTCGGCTTCAGTAACAGGAAGAGACCTGAAGAGGATTTCCCTCTCATGAAAAAAGTTGAACAGTGAGCATTGCGTTCAGCGTCTGTTTTGGGGAGAAGCACGACAGAGGTGGCGTGCACCCCAACCAGCTCCTTCCGCTGGGAACCGCTCTCTGCGTCCAGCCACCAGCACTTTGAATTGTGTCTGTGAGCCTGTGCTGTGCTTTATCTCCATTTATGCTGGGCCTCCATTAGGAAGTTGTGTCCTGAGGCCTAAGACAAGCCAAAGAGAAGGAATTTTGGAGTCTGAGCACGCTCTCTAATTTTTCTGTATAAATTAATGGTAGTTCCTTCTTTACACCATTTCTGCTGTGCAAGGTTTCCTAGGAGCACTGTACTTTCAAAGAGCGGGGGGAACCTATACCCCATCCTGTAGTATTAGTCCATGACTGTTGGATTTTCTCACTCAAACATTGAGTCTTTGACCACCTTCACCCATTTCTACCACCCCATCCCCGAATCTGGCACCTACCAATCTGTTCTCAGTATCTATGCGTTCGGATTTTTTTTTCCATGTGGAATGTACATGAGAGCATCTGGTATTTGTCTTTCTGTGTCTGAGTTACTTGGCATAAGGCCCCCAAGGTCTGTGTTCTATGTCTGGTTATTGTGAATAATGCTGCAGTGAATGTGGGAGTGCATCTGTCTTTTTGAGGTACTGTTTTTGTGCTCTCTGAATCAATACGCAGTAGAGCCATTACTGGCTCATGTGGTAGTTGTATTTATTTTTTCAGGAACCCCCATACCATTTGTCACAGTGGCTGCACTCATTTCCATTCCCACCAACAGTGCACAGTGTCTCCTCGTCTGCACACCCTTGACCACACGTGGTGTCTGCTCTGGGACGATTGCCGTTGCAACAGTTGTGAGGTGATGGCTGATTGTGGTTTTGACTTATGTCTCCCTGACGATGATTAGTGATGTCGAACAACTTTTTCTGTCTGTTGGCACCTGTGTGCCATCTTTGGAAAGTATCTATTCACATATTCTCCCCATTTTTTTAAAGATTTTATATATTTATTTGACAGAGAGGGACAGCCAGCGAGAGAGGGAACACAAGCAGGGGGAGTGGGAGAGGAAGAAGCAGGCTCCCATGGGAAGAGCCTGATGTGGGGCTCGATTCCAGAACTCCAGGATCACGCCCTGAGCTGAAGGCAGACGCTTAACGACTGAGCCATCCAGGCGCCCCCTCCCCATTTTTTATACAGTTTTTTTGTTTTGATTTGTATGAGTGTTGTGTGTATTTTGGATATTAGCCTCTTCTCACACAAATGATTTGCAGATATTTTTTCTTATTGGGTCGGTCATCTTTTAAGTTTTTGATGGTTTCTTTTGCCGTGTGGAAGATTTCAGTTTGATGTTGTTCCACTTGTTTAGTTTTGCTTTTGTTGCCTTTGCATTTGGTGTCCGATCTGAAGACTCTTTGCCAAAACCAATGTCGAGAGACTTAGTACCTGTGTCTTCTTGGAGGTTTATGGATTCAGGTCTTATGTTCAAATCATTCATCCATTAAAATTTTTGTGTGTGGTGTAAGAAAGTGACCCAGTTACATTCTTCTGCATTTAGTGTCCAGTTTGCCTGTTACCGCTCACTGAAGAGACAGTCCTTCCCTCATGGCATATCTTCTGCTGCTGTGTCATAAGTTAGGACCATCTACGTGTGGGTAAGTTTCTGAGCTTTCTGTTCTGTTCCACTGACCTGGTGTCTGTGTTTATGCCAGTACCATCCTGTTTTGATGACAACAGCTTTGTAATCTAGCTTGAAATCCAGGAGTGTGTTGACTGCACCTTTCTTTCTCCAGGTTGCATTGGGTATTTGGGGTCTTTTGTGATTCCATATGGGTTTTAGGACTGTCTTCTATTTCCTCGAATAATGCCACTGGAATTCAGATAGGGATTTCATCACATCTGTCGATTGCTTTGGGTATGATGGACATGTTCACATAATTAACTCTTCCAGTTAAAGAGCATGGCGTATGCTTCCATTTGTTTGTGTCGCCTTCCAAATCTTTGACCCATACATTCCACCCCCTGCTGACACACATGTTTTTCCTTTCTTTTCTGCCATGTGTTGAGTGTACCATGTCTTTCTCATTCTTGGTTACTTTTATTCCTCGATTTTTTTTTATTCAATTGTAAATGGCATTGCTTTTTTAATTTCTCTTTGCGAAAGTGTGTCTTCAGTATATAGAAATGCAAGAAGTTGGGTCATCTGGGTGGCTCCATCGGTGAAGCATCTGCCTTCAGCTCAGGTCATGATCCCAGAGTCCTGGGATCGATCCCCGTGTTGGGCTCCCCGCTTAGTAAGGGTCTGCTTCTCCCTCTGTCTGACACTCCCCCTGCTTGTGCTTTTTTTCTCCCTGTCAAATAAATAAATAAAATCTGAAAAAAAATAAATGCAACAGGTCTCTGTATATTGACTTTATATCCTGCGGCTTTACTGAATTTGTTTAACAGTTTTTTGTGGAATCTTTAGGGATTTCATGTCATTTGTAAATAGTGACAGTTTTCCTGTATGATTTCATATCTTCCTCTTTTTTTAAAATTATGTTAGTCACCCTACAGTACTTCATTAGTTTTTGATGTAGTGTTCCATGATTCATTGTTTGCATATAACACTAGTGCTCGTTATGATGCGTGCCCTCCTTAATACCCATCACCAGGATAACCCATCCCCTTACCCCCCCCCCTTTCTTCAACCTTCAGTTTGTTTCCCGGCATCCATAGTCTCTCATGGTTCATCTCCCCGTCTCACTCCCCCCCTTCACTTTACCCTTCTTTCTCCTAATGTCCTCCATGCTATTCCTTCTATTCCACATAGGAGTGAAACCATATGATAATTGTCTTTCTCTGCTTGACTTAATTTCACTTAGCATAATCCCCTCCTGGTCCATCCATGTTGGTGCAAATGGTGGGTATTCATCCTTTCTGATGGCTGAGTAATATTCCATTGATAGATGAACCATATCTTCTTTGTCCATTCATCTGCTGAAGGACATCTTGGCTTCTTCCGCAGTTTGGCTATCGTGGACATTGCTGCTATGAACATTGGGATGCAGGTGTTCCTTCTTTTCACTACTCTGTGTCTATGGGGTAAGTACCCAGTAGTGCAATTGCTGGGTCATAGGGTAGCTCTGTTTTTAACGTCTCGAGGAACCTCCACACTGTTTTCAAAAGTGGCTGTACCAGCTTGCATTCTCACCAATAGTGTAAGAGGGTTCCCCTTTCTCCACATCCTCTCCAACATTTTTTATTTCCTGCTTTGTTCATTTTAACCATTCTAACTGGTGTAAGGTGGCATCTCATTGTAGTTTTGATTTGTATTTCCCTGATGGCAAGTGATATGGAACATTTTTTCATGTGTCTGTTGGCCATTTGTATGTCTTTTCTGGAGATGTATCCCTTTGTGTCTTCTGCCCGTTTCTTGGGTGTCGAGTTTGAGGAGTTCTTTATAGATCTTGGATACCAGCCCTTTATCTGTAATGTCATTTGAAAATATCTTCTTCGATTCTGTAGGTTGCCTTTTAGTTTTGTTGATTATTTGCTTTGCTGTGCAGAAGCTTTTTATTTTGATGAAGTGCCAATAGTTCATTTTTGCTTTTGTTTCCTTTCCCTTTAGAGACATGTCTTGCAAGAAGTTGTTGTGTCCAAGGTTGAAGAGTTCTTTTGATTTTGATCAAAAGATCAAAATGTGAGACAGGAATCCATTATCTTTCTTTCCTGATTGTATTGGAGTCCTCTGTCTTTCTTGGTGAGTCTAGCTAAGTTTGTCAGTTTTGTTTATCTCACCAAAAAAAGGCAGCTATTTTCATTGATTTTTTTTTTGTCATTTTAGTCTCCATTGGATTTATTTACTCATTCCTTTTTTTATTTCCTTATTTCTACTAATTTGGGGCTTTGCTTGTTTTTTTTTTCTACTTCTTTACTACATAAAATCAGGTTGTTTATTGGAGAACATTCTTATGGATTGACGAAGACCTGAATTTCTTTTTTTTTTTATAATGATTTTTTATTATATTATGTTAGTCACCATACAGTACATCCCCGGTTTTCGATGTAAGGCTCGATGATTCAGTAGTTGTGTATAACACCCAGTGCACCATGCAATATGTGCCCTCCTTACTACCAATCACCGGCCTATCCCATTCCCCCAACCCCCTCCCCTCTGTAGCCCTCAGTTTGTTTCTCATAGTCCATAGTCTCTCATGTTTCATTCCCCCTTCTGATTACCCCCCCTTTCTTTATCCCTTTCTTCCCCTACTGATCATTCTAGTTCTTATGTTCCATAGATGAGAGAAATCATATGATAGCTGTCTTTCTCTGCTTGACTTATTTCACTAAGCATTATCTCCTCCAGTGCCGTCCATGTTGTAGCAAATGTTGAGAACTCATTCTTTCTGATAGCTGAGTAATATTCCATTGTATATATGGACCACAACTTCTTAATCCAGTCATCTGTTGAAGGGCATCTCGGCTCCTTCCACGATTTAGCTATTGTGGACATTGCTGCTATGAACATTGGGGTGCATATGGCCCTTCTCTTCACTACGTCTGTATCTTTGGGGTAAACACCCAGTAGTGCAATGGCTGGATCATAGGGTAGCTCAATTTTTAACTTTTTAAGGGACCTCCACACTGTTTTCCAGAGTGGCTGTACCAACTTGTATTCCCACCAACAATGTAGGAGGGATCCCCTTTCTCCACATCCTCTCCAACAATTGTTGTTTCTTGCCTTGTCTATTTTTGCCATTCTAACTGGCGTAAGGTGGTATCTCAGTGTGGTTTTGATTTGAATTTCCTTGATGGCTAATGATTTTGAACATTTTTTCATGTGTCTGTTAGCCATTTGTATGTCTTCATTGGAAAAGTGTTCATATCTTCTGCCCATTTTTTGATTTGTTTATTTGTTTCTCGTGTATTGAGTTTGAGAAGTTCTTTGTAGATCTTGGATACCAGTCCTTTATCTGTAGTGTCATTTGCAAATATCTTCTCCCATTCCGTGGGCTGCCTCTTAGTTTTTCTGACTGTTTCCTTGGCTGTGCAGAAACTTTTAATCTTGATGAAGTCCCTTAAATTCATTTTATCTTTTGTTTCTCTTGCCTTTGGGGATGTATCATGAAAAAGGTTGCTTTGGCCGATGTCGTAGAGGTTGCTGCCTATGTTCTCCTCTAGAATTTTGATGGATTCCTGTCTCCAATCGAGGTCTTTCATCCATTTGGAGTTTATTTTTGTGTATGGTGTGAGATAGTGGTCAAGTTTCATTCTTTTGCATGTAGCTGTCCAATTTTCCCAGCACCATTTGTTGAAGAGACTGTCTTTTTCCCACCGGATGTTTTTTCCTGCTTTATCAAATATTAGTTGCCCAAAGAGCTGAGGGTCCTTTTCTGGGCTCTCTATTCTGTTCCATTGGTCTATGTGTCTGTTTTTGTGCCAGTACCATGCTGTCTTTGTGATCACAGCTTTGTAGTACAGCTCGAAATCCAGCATTGTGATGCCCCCAGCTTTGTTTTTCCTTTTCAACAGTTCCTTGGAGATTCGGGGTCTTTTCTGTTTCCATACAAATTTAAGGACTATTTGTTCCAGTTCTTTGAAAAATGTCATCGGTATTTTGATCGGGATAGCATTGAAAGTGTAGATTGCTCTGGGTAGCATGGACATTTTAACTATGTTAATTCTTCCGATCCATGAGCATGGAATATCTTTCCATCTTTTTATGTAAGACCTGAATTTCTATGAATGTCCCCCTTAGAGCTACTTTTGCTGCATCCCATAAGTTTTTGTAGGTTCTCTTTTTCATTTATGTCAAGGTACTTCTAAAATGTCTTTTGATTTCTTCTTTGTTGGTTGTTCAGTAGCATGTCGTTAAATGTCCATGTATTTTTTTAAAGATTTTTCATTTATGCATTTGACAGTGAGTGAGACAGCGAGAGAGGGACGCAAGCAGGGGGGTGGGAGAGGGAGAAGCGGGCTTCCCGCTGAGCAAGGAGCCTAACGCGGGGCTAGATCCCAGGATCCTGGGATCATGACCTGAGCTGAAGGCAGATCCTTAACGACTGAGCCACCCAGGCGCCCCAATCTCCACCTATTTTTGACTGTGTCATTGTTTTCTTGAGACGATTTCTAGTTTCATATCATTGTGGTTGGACAAGATTTGAACCAGAAGGTGAAGAGAGCATTCAGATTAAAGGATTGTTTCCTGGGGGGTTTTCTGAGGGCAGACCATGCGTTCCGTGGGGACAGAGGAAGGTTTTGTGAGACGGGGGGGTGGGATTAACCCTTGTTAGAATTACTGACTACTACCATGCTGGTTGTGTGCCGATGTTCACACCGTAGTCCTGATGGACTTGTACTTCATTAGAAATATTTTCTACGAGGTGCAGGGGTAGCCTTCTCTAAAAGAAAGGGGCCATGTGGGTTCGTGGCATGACCACACATCAGCAACCAGGATATATGGTATTGTGGGGGATCAGAACCAGGCTTTCTGTGGGAAGTGACAGAAATAGGGCATGGTGAGCTTCATGACCCTAGGTGAGGTCCCGAGTGACCCAGTGGGTGTTGGGTTCTGTGGATCTGTCTCATCAGGTGCTGTGGGATTCAGCGACACCCTCCTGTCTACGGAGTTGTATGGAGACAGGTAGACATCAGTGTCTGGCCAGGCACGAGGGTCACACTGGACCGCCACCAGAGAGGCAGCATGCGGGGGAGCCACTGCTTGGTTTCCACAAAAACTGACCAGGGTCTGTGACCGTGATTCCTAGCAACTGCAAGGGGAGAGGAGGCCGGGGTGGTGCACACTTCCTAGACTTGTGGTCAGGACTAGTCTGGAGCCCACTGAAGTCAGCCACACCCAGCACAGAAGGCACCCAGTCAGTGTAGCTGTGGGCACTGCTCCCATGGCACTTTCGTGCCGGCTCCATGCTGCCACCTCCTGCTTTTCATCATCATCTTCAAGGTCATGTGCCTCTGCTCTTGCCCCATGGCCTCCGGGGTATTGCCCATCCTCCATCTGGCCCTTATCCCTGGTGTCCTGTGCAGTCTGATGCCAGGGTAGCCTTCTCGAGACAAACATCTGGCCCTGATGGAACACTTCCGTGGATCTCGTGTGATGCGAGGATGATGTCCTGCCCTGGAAGGGGGCTGCAGGTCCCCAATCAGGAGAGCCACGTCTCCCTTTTCAGCATGGCCTGCCCTCCCCTCGGTCTTCCTCAGGGAAGCTCTCCCCACTTCCTGAGATGACAGCTCTGAACTTAAAAATGAATGTTATTTTACATATCTCTATGCCTTAGTTCATCCATGGCATGTCTTTCAACGCCGTTAGTGGGTTTTTTTTTTTTTTTAGCAGTTCTGAAGGGCTGTCTGCTCAAGGAGGGGATGACCTGGGTGGGGCAGCTTTCCCTCTCATCTCCCTCAGCCTGTCTCTGAGCCCTGAGGCCAGCTGTCCCACTGAGGATTGAGGGACCCGAGCCAGCCCATCCTGAGCCCAGGCTGTGTCAGCTGTGTAGACTGATGTGTGTCAGAGTGGTGGACAGCTGGCATGGGCCAGGGGCAGGCAGTGTCTCCTTCTCATTCCTTCCCTCCCTTCCTCCCAGAGGTAGCTCAGAGCAGCCTCCAACCCCTGCATCTCCAGATCCCTTGACCTGTGCCTCCTGTGTTCAGCTGGTGACCTTGGAGTTTCGCATGGATTCTACCTCCTGTACCCTCTCCCGTAGCAGTTCCTGGATCAGGGGTGGGGTCGTACCCTTGTCTGTTTTTGGTCTTCTTCCTGTCCCGTACCAAGCCCACCCACCTTTGCATCTTCCATGTATGTGCTTGGAAGCAAGCCTATCCACAGGGAACCTATTAGCCAATTGGATCCAGGCAAAGAACATTGAAGTAGAGATCCAGGATCCATAATAAACCTGCTCTGAAACCTGTCCCAAAGTCTGTGACTCTCTCACACTGAAACAGAAACAATAATAGCTTTCTGGACGGTGAAGTGACATGTGTCTCTACTTCCAATCTTGAATGCATAGGTGCTGAGCCTGGACAGAAAAGGACCATGGCTCCCGTGGGCTGGGATCCACAGTAAGAACTCAGTGAAATCTGAATTCGAGGCATAGAGTGAATAATTATTGTAGAGTGAATCCTCCCAAGTAGGGCTTATGCACATTGCACAGGAAAAGCTTTTTCAAAGAGGTTCCTGAAAGAAAAATTTTTTTAAAAAAATTTATTTTAATTCCAGTAGAGCTAACATACAGTGTTACATTCGTTTCAGGTGTACAAGAGAGTGATTCAGTAATTCTATATATTACTCAGTGGTCATTAAGAAAAGTGTCCTCTTAATCCGCTTCATCTATTTCACTCATCCCTCTATCCACCTCCTCTCTGGTAACCATCCGTTTGTTCTCTCTTGTTAAGAGTTTGTATTTTGGTGTGTCTCCTTTTTCTCTTTTATTTATTTATTTTTGTTTGTTTCTTAAATTCCCCATAAGAGTGACATCGTATGGCATTTGTCTTTCTCTGACTGACTGATTTCAGTTAGGATAATACTCTCTAGCTCCATCCATGTGGCTGCAAATGGCAAGGTTTCATTCTTGTTCAAGCCAAGTAATACTCCATTGTGTGTGTGTGTGTGCGTGTGTGCGTGTGTGTGTGAATACACACATCTATCATCTCATTTGTCAATTTTTCTACAGACACTTAGGTTGCTTCCATATTGTGATATTGTAAATAATGTTGCAAGAAACATAAGGGTTCACGTATCCTTTTAAGTTACTGTTTTCCTATTCTTTGGGTAAATACCAATAGTGTGATTGTTGCATCGTAGGGTAGTTCTATATTTAATTTTTTGAGGAACCTTCATACTGTTTTCCACGGTGGCCACCACAGTTTGCATTCCCACCCACAGTTCGTGAGGATTCCCCTTTATCCACATCCTCCCAACACCTGCTCTTTCTTGTGCTTTTGATGTTAGTCATTCTGACAGGGGTGAGGTAATACCTCATTGTCCTTTGGATTTACATTTTCCTGATGATGGGTGATGGTGAACATCTTTTCACGGGACTGTTGGCCATCAGTATTTCTTCTTTGGAGAAATGTCTGTTCATGTCTTCTGCCTATTTTTTAACTGGATTATTTGTTTTTTGGGGGTCGAGTCATATCAGTTCTATATGTTTTGGACACTATCCCTTTATTGCATATGATCTTTGCAAATATCTTCTCCCTTTGAGTAGGTTGTCTCATTATTATTACATTTTCATTGTTCTTCTGCCATGTGGAAACTTTTTATTTTGCTGTATTCCCAATAGCTTATTTTTGCTTTCGTTTCCTTTGCCTCAGAAGACAGTCTAGAAAAACGTTGGTATGGTCCATGTCAAGAAGTCACTCTCTTCCCTCTTGTAGGATTTTTATGGATTCAGGTCTCATATTGAGGTCTTGAAACTGTTTTGTGTTTGTCTGTATTGTGTAAGAAAGCGGTCTAATTTCATTCTTTTGTGCGTAGCTGTCTAGTTTTCCCAACACCATTTGTTGTAGAGACTGTCCTTTTCATTTTTGATATCATTGCCTGCTTTGTGGAAGACTCATGGACCACATAATTGTGGGTTTATGTCTGAACTTCTATCCTGTTTCTTTGGTCACTGTGTCTATTTTTGTGCTGTACCATCTTGTTAGGATGACTGCAGCTTTGTAGTATAACCTGAAATCTGAAATTGTGAGTCCTCCAGCTTTGTTTTTCTTTTCTACATTGCACTGACTGTTCAGTATCTTTAGTGGTTCCATACAAATGTTTAGGATTGTTTATTCGAGGTCTTTTATTTTTTAATTTAAATTCAATTAGCCAACTTACAGTACATCATTAGTTTCAGATGTAGTCTTCAATAAATTATCAGTCATGTGTAACACCCAGTGCTCATTGTATCGCGTGACCTCCTTAATGCCCCTCACCTAGTTACCCCCCCACCTCTCGTCCAGCAATCATCAGTTTGTTGTGATAGTTAAGAGTCTATCATGGTTTTTCTCCCTCTCTGATGACTTCCCATTCTGTTTTCCCTCCCTTCCCCTATGGTCTTCTTCCCTGTTTCTGATATTCCACATAGGAGTGAAAGCATATGATCATTGTCTTTCTCTCATTGGCTTATTCCACTCAGCATAATACCCTCCAGCTCCACCCAGGTTGGTGTGATGGTAAGTATTCATCCTTTCTGATGGCTGAGTAATATTCCATTGTATATATGAACCACATCTTCTTTATCCATTCATCTGTCCATGGTCATCTGCACTGTTTCCACAGTTTGTCTATTATGGATATTGCTGCTATGAACACTGTGGTGCATGTGTCCCGTCTTCACTACCTTTGTCTCTTTGGGGTAAATACCTGGTAGTGCAATTGCTGGGACATAGGGTAGCTTTATTTATAACTTCTTGAGGAAACTCTGTACCATTTTCAAGAGTGGCTGTACCGGACTGCATTCCCACAGGAGTGTAAGAGGTTTCCCGTTTCTCCACATCCTCTCCAACATGTATAGTTTCATGTCTTCTTATTTTTAGATATTCGGCCTCGTGTGATATGGCATCTATAGGGGTTCAGATTTGCATTTCCCTGAAGCCAAGTGATATGAAGCATTTATGCAGGTATCTTTTGGTCACCAGTACGTCGTCATCAGTGAAATGACTTCCTATTTTAATCCATCTCAAGACCTAAAGCTGGGTAAGGCACTGAAGCTGGATGATGCCATCGGTTGGAATTGTGGAGAATTTCAAAAGATCTCCGTGGAGAGCAAGTTTAAAGGTCAGTGTGAAGCTACTAATTGGATCTGGGAGATCTCTGAAAGTGGGGGTTCCCTGGGATGGGCTGAGGGGGGCCCTCCGATTTTCATGCTATGAATCCTTGCTGCAGCCCCAAATGAACAGTTTCCTGCTGTGGGGCAGGCTGAGTCCTCTAGTCGTGCAGAGGTGAGCCCAATGCCTGGTAACTTGGAGGCAGGCAAACAGGGAGGGGACCCTCAGCAGAAGACCCAGGGTTAGGTTAGGCCTCAAGAGACAGCAGGTCCGAACTGCCCAGTGCTCAGAGAACTCCCAGGCCGACTGAGATGAGGGCACAAGGGCGGGTGAGTGTGAGCCTTGGGATTTCACCCAGGAGGGCCCACAAAGGTCGGGGTTCACCAGAAGGGGCTCTTAGGGGGTACCCCAATTCTCTTGCCCTGAATGCTCTGCTGTGCCCCAAAACGGTAGGGTTTCCTGCGGGGTGCATGCTGAGTCCTATGGTGGGGCTCGGGTGGGGTGCCAGGACCCTGGGGAGGGGCCCCTCTGCGGCCAACCTAGGGTAAGGGTTAGGGTCCAGGAGCCCGGCAGGGCCGATCTGCAGGCTATGTGGCAAGCTCCACAGAGGGCTGAGATGAGGGCATGGGGGAGGGTGAGCTTGGGCCTCAGGGTTGGGGCACGGGGGACCGCCGAAGGTGGGGATCGGCTCCAGGGGCCTCCCCAAGTTCTCGTGCCCTGTATGCTCCGTAGCGCCCCAAGGGGCACGGTTTCCTGTGGGGTGGCAAGCTGAGTCCTGCGGTGGGGCACAGGTATCCCAATTCCCCGGGGCTGCGGTGCCAGGCTCCTGGGGAGCCCCCCCGCCCCCCGGCCCGCGGCTGATCTAGGGTTAGGGTTAGACCCCAGGAGCTCCACAGGCCCGATCTGCGGGCTGTACAGTGAGCTACACGGGCTGAGGTGAGGGCGTGGGGAGCGTGGGCCTCAGGGTTGGGGTGCGGGAGGCCGCCGAAGTTCACCGGGGGCTCAGGAGGGCCCTCCCGGTTCTCCCGCCCTGAATGCTCTACGGCCTCCCAAGGGGCACGGTTTCCTGCGGGGTGGCAGACAGAGTCCTGTGGTGGGGCTCAAGTGTCCCGAATCCCCGCATTGCGGCTCCAGGCTCCTGGGGAGGGGCCCCTCCACAGATGAACTAGGGTTAGGGTTAGGGCCCAGGAGCCCCACAGGCCGGATCTGCCTGCTATGTGGTGAGCTCCGCGGTGGGTTGAGGTGAAGACACAGGGGAGGGTGAGCATGGGCTGCAGCGTTGGGGCTTGTGGATCACCGAAGGTTGTGGGGGGCTCCGGGGGCCTTCCGGGTCTCCTGTCCTGGATGCTCTGGGGTTAGGGGTTAGGGGCTAGGGGTTAGGGCTTAGGGTTAGGGTTAGGGCTTAGGGTTTAGGGTTAGGGTTAAGGGTTAGGGTTTAGGGTCAGGGTCGGATTAGGGTCAGGGGTTAGGGTTTAGGGCTAGGGTTAGTGGTTAGGGTCAGGGTCAGGGCCTAGGTCTGGTCCAGAGGCAGGGCTAGGGTCAGGGTCAGGTTCTGGGCCGGGGCAGGGTCTGGGTCTGAGTCTGGGTCTAGGTCAGGGTCAGGGTTTGGACCCGGGTTTGGGTCTGGGTCTAGGTCAGGGTCTGGGTCTGGTTCAGAGTCAGGGTGAGGGTCTGGGTCAGGGTCTGGGTCTGAGTCTGAGTCTGGGTCTAGGTCAGGGTCAGGGTCTGAACCAGGGTCTGGGTTGGGTCTGTGTCTAGGTCAGGGTCTGAGTCTGGTCTAGAGTCAGGGCTAGGGTCAGGGTCTGGGCCAAGGTCTGGGTCGGGCTCTAGTATAGGGTCTGGGTCTGGGTCTAGGTCAGGATCTGGGTCAGGATCAGGTCAGGGTCTGGGCCAGGGTCTGGGTCAAGATCAGGGTCAGGGTCTGGGTTTATGCCTAATGGGCTCACTTTCCCCTCCTCCATGTCTCTGGGCCACCACATTGGACAGGAATTACCCAGAGTCACACATGAGTCATGGCCTGAGTTGGAGTCTTTTTCTTCTGTCCCTCAGTCCTGGGCTCTAACAGAAGAAGAGTGAGATATCCCTCTGGGCACTGATTGTTTGAAACACAACTGCACTCCAGTCAAGGGCTGTGCAGAGCTTATACCGGTTCCTGATCCCACTCTGCCTGGGCTGCCCCAGGTTCCAGCACAGCCCTGACCCACGAGAGCATGCAGCAGACATGTATGGATCCATACAGGACCAGGTGCAGAGGCCTACCTGCTCCCGTATACAGCCTTCTTGTGGGGCTGGTGGGGCCCTCTTGCAAATGGCTGGATCCTTGGTCCTATCTGAGTGATTAGCAGTAGACAGGTCTCAGAAAGGGCAACCTTTGGCCTCCAACCATCCAGGCAGGCATCTGTGGTCCTCAAGCTCAGGCCAGTCTGGATCTTGACCACCCCCAGCAGGTTACTGAGCTGACTGTGCTCCTGGCAACGTAACAGGTCCATGGGCAGTGTAGACAGCGCCATGGGATGTTTCCATTCCTAACATTTGTGTGCTTGAGACAAGCACCTCCTCCCTCACAGCCTCTGAGCCTGCTAAGAGCAGTAATAATCCTCCAAATACAGAGTGTGGCTCTGGGTACAACAGCCATACAACAGACTGGCCTGGCAGTCCTTTGGCCTCCAGTTATAATGCAAATATTTGCCATGCATACTTGTTAGGAATCAAGGATATAGGGGGGTGCCTGGGTGGCTCAGTTGTTAAGCGTCTGCCTTTGGCTCAGGGTGCGATCCTGGCATTCTGGGATCAAGCCTCATATCAGGCTCCTCTGCTGGAAGCCTGTTTCTTCCTCTCCCACTCCCCCTGCCTGTGTTCCCTCTCTCGCTGGCTGTCTCTCTGTCAAATAAA
This sequence comes from Ursus arctos, assembly GCF_023065955.2. Classification (NCBI taxonomy): domain Eukaryota; kingdom Metazoa; phylum Chordata; class Mammalia; order Carnivora; family Ursidae; genus Ursus; species Ursus arctos. Next base: position 102,632,909 of record NW_026622985.1, read on the forward strand.
TAAATAAAATCTTAAAAAAAAATAGGAATCAAGGTTATAGGAACAACTGTGTGCCCCAGCAGGCAGTATCTCACTGAGACTGCATGCATGACCCAGGGTCTGTGGCCTTTGAACAGCCTGCCAAGTGTGGATTCTGTGCTGTGGGATAATCCTTGAGCCTCCCACTGCTTCATTGAGTAATAATTTCCTCACCATCCACACATTTGGTCTCTGCTCTTTGTAAAAGAGAGAGAAGAGACTGGAAAATGAGCCAGTTTGTTCTTTGGGGATGGGTGATTAATGTGGGGGCAGGTGTCACTCCGGGGCTCCCTCCTCCCAGGGACACGAGTGAGGTCTGTGTGCCTTCCAGTCTCTGAGACGAGAGGACCCAGTGCCCAGGGCAGGAGTCTTGTTTCCCACCAACAGCAAAGTTGCTTTTTCAGCAAGTGGAAGAGCGTCTTGCCATCGTGGGAGAACAGCAAGAACACTGGATGGGCGGCTGCAGCCCCTGACTCTGTGACTCCTTCCTTCCCTGGGCTTCAGATCCCACAGCCGTGCAGTCCGCCACCAGTGATGTGGAATCTGCTGCTTTCCCAGCTTGGCATCCATTCTCACGTCCAAGTGCAGCATCTCAGCTTGCCTTTGGGAACCACATCTCACCTTCCTCCCATCCAAACAGTTCCAGAGGGCAGACCCCACTCTCCACCCACCTCAGAGATGGGCGTATGATCCAAGTCTACCCAATCCCATGCTCCGTCCTCTGGGTGCTCTAATGGCTTCAAGGATGAGAGTGTGACCCAAGCTAGGCCAAAGACACTGAAAGTCATGACTTTACATGGAACCCAAGGGAAAGAGAAACCCTTCCCAGTAGAACGGATGGTGAGTGGGTGTCAGCCTGGAGTTGTGGGAGGCCCCAGATGCAGTGAGAGAGACTGTGCCTGGGAATGGGGCCACCCCAGAGCACTTAGCAGGATGATTGTCAGCCTCTGGATCTGCCAGTCCAAAACCACTGTTAACTTGTCTCTTGCAAGTATTAACATAGTTCTACCATTAAAATATATTAACTTCTTTTACTTCAGTAAGTGTGTCCAGTCCCTTGCCATCCAAAGTGCTAGGTGACACATCAGCATTGACAATCCCTGAGACTCCCCGTGCACGTGTCCTCACTGGGAGGAGCATGGCTGGGGGAGAGGAAGACAGTGAGTGAGGTCAGGTCTCAGCGGAGCTCCAGAATAGTTCTGTCCCTGTTCCTTCTCTGCCCCAGAGAGGAAAACCCCAGAACAGTGAGAGGAGAATCAGCACGAGGAAGAGGCCCTGGATGGCTAATTGGTCTGCTTGTTTTTTCCTTATTTTAGGGTCTATTTTGTTAATGTGCATTTTTATTAGGAAATCACCCATTTCCTCTAGGTTTTCAGTCTGATGTAAGAGGTTTCTCTTATTTAACCTTTAAATTTGTCATAAATTATCACAATTAATGAACAAATGTTGATACGTTATTATTTACTACAGTCCATACTTATCCAGGTTCCCTCTGTTCTACCTTTTCTGGTTCCAGGATCCCATGAGGGCACCCCATGACATGTGGTCGTCATGTCTCTTTAGGCTCTGCTTGGCTATGACTTGTCTTGTTTTGATGACCTGGATGGTGTTGAGAAGGACTGGTCAGGCATTTTGTACATAGACCTGCATTGGGATTTACTTGTTTTTCTCATGGTTAGACGGGGGTTGTGGTTTTCAGGGAAGCGGATCACAGAGGTAAAGTGCTCTGTCATCACTGTACAGCAAGGAACACTTGTCACTGTCTGTGTTAACCTTGGTCACCTGGCTGAGGCTCTGTTGGTCGGGCTTCCCCACCATGAAGTTACTTTCCCAGGTGCCTATGGTGTGTCCTCGTGAGCAGGAAGACACTGTGCGGAGCCCACACACTGTAGGAGAGGGGAGTCAGCTGCACCTCCTTGATGGGTAGCTGAGGGTCTGTCTATATTTATTATTTGGAATTCTGTTAGAAGACGTCTATTCAACCCCAATTGTAAAAACCTGTGTAATCTGTTAATAAAAAATACAACTGAGTAATTTAAAAGATCACATTGCCTTACTGAACAATTCATGAATTGGGCAGCATCCCATCTAGCAAATAGAAAGGACCTCCTTTGAGCTGCACCGAAGGAAAGGCTTTTAAAAGCAGACAGGGAATTGAAAAAAGGAAATCGTTAGCAAACAATGCATTGTTTAAGGCAGGGTTGCCCTCCTAAGGGGAACAGAAGGGGCCATTCAGTACATATTCCAGGTTGACTGGTTAAAGTTTACTTGGAGGTGGGGGTGTGTGAAACTGGAGTTGGGTTAGGTGGTAAGACGTTTGCTGACCCAGGTCTCTTAATGTTAAGTGACTGCATTTGGGGCCTGTGGTTTCTTTTTAACAAATCATTTATTTTTTACCAGTGCTTTCCATTGTCTCCTGTTTTCTGTGGACATCATTCCATCTTCGTAGGGTTTTCTCTGGTACTTCTTTACTTTCTGATACTTCAAGATTATCCTGGCTCCTATATTTACAGTCTCAGTCCTATTATTAGCAATATCTTAAAAGAGCTCTGGCTCCTTTTATTAGAGAATGGTATTAAAGTCTTGCCTGTGGGAACTGAATGTGCTCAGCAGACAATGGAAGGCAATATATGCATGTGTTCCAACCAATGTAAACACACCTAATTAAAGATGTCCATGTGGTACTGTCTGTATCCGTACTGAGCCGAAGATGAGTTCATGCTGATGTCTCCAACCTGGTTGTATTGTGATATTCTTCCTTGGCTGATCTGTAACTTTCTACTCCAACAGTGACAAACTGGCTCTCACCACCTGCCATGTATTTAATTCACTGCCCCATTCCAGATTACAGATGGGGAGTTTTCAGATCTGTTAGCTACCACCCTGATGGGGAAGAACTTTTTCCTTTAGTCTACAGATTCCACTCGTTTCCAAAGTTTACTTAGGTCAGCATCTTCTGCCATACAACCTGCAGTGGGTGTTTTTCATACATTTCCAGTACAGTTAGAGTCTTTGTCGTTTTCTGTATCCCACTGAAGGGGCAGAAGAAATTTTGCTCATTTCAAGGTTCTTTCAGTTGGATTGGGAATTATACATTGACATGAAACAGATTAACAGGAGGGAAAAACCCACAAAGTTTCATCATGTACACATGATTAAATGACGAAGGCAGGCAGGTTTTATACTTTGTGGACAAAGAGAAAATAAATCTGTGAGAAATTCACAGAAGAAGGAAAACAACCTTGGGAGCTTCAATTAGTAAGGAATTCTAAACAGAATTCAGGCTGGGGTAGTAAGTTAGTCAAAAGTAACAAGGGTTGTTTATGCAGCCTTCTGGGCTCTAAATTTCCCATCTCTGGTGATTAGGAAGTCTTTTCACCTCCTGGTACAGGGAGATCTTCACGTGCAGATAGATTTCCTGCTTCCAGGGGGACAGAGGAGGGTTTAAGCGTCCCTCTTACATAGGCTGTCTCTTAAGTAACTTCTATTTAAAATATCTATATGTCAAAGTGGCAGATTTGGCTTGGCCTCTACACCACCCTGTGACACTCCCACATCCTAAGTAACTTTATTTCAGCAGCTTATGATTTACTCTTGGGGATGTAAACATGTTTGTGTTTTTTAAAGATTTTATTTTTAAGTAATCTCCACACCCAACATGGGGCTCGAACTCACAACCCCGAGATCAATAGTTGCATGCTCCACCGACTGAGGCAGCCAGGTGCCCCAAAATGTTTGGGTTTTGACAAATGAATAATGGCAGGTATAAATCATTAAAATATGATGGAATTCACCCCTTGATCATTTTATCACCTCTAGTTTTGCCTTTTCCAGAATCTTCTACAAATGGGGTCACTCAGTGTGTAACTTTTTCAGACTGGATTCTTCGACTTAGAGAAATACATGTAAAGTTCATCCATGTCATTGTGTGAGGGTGATGGTTCATTTCTTTTTATTGCTGAATAGATTAACAGGAGAAAAGTCAAAGTTTAGTATCATTCAAATGTCCTGTATTCATGGGAGATACCCAGGAAAACGGAGTAACCCCTTGAAGTGACCCAGCCCTCACTCTAAATGCCATCTTCAACTAAAGACCAAAAGATTTTAGGTGGTGGGAAGGCCAGTTAAGGGATGTTATCAGGTGAGCACAGTAAGTGAGGGAATGGTTGTTACACAGATTTAAGTCTGTGCTTTTTCTTTCAGTAAGAGTTTCTTGAGATTTAGTCATTCTGTTCCTGATACAGAGGGAGACAGGCCTACCAATGGAGCTTTCCTTTATCAGCGTAACTTTCACTCACCAAACAGCAACTTTTACCCAGTTGTCAGAGATTCTCCCATTTCTGCCGTTTCTTAAAATTAATCCACCCAAATAACCCTTGTGCCAAAGAGGCACATTTTACCTGGCATATTCTGCTTCCTTCACACGGATGCACTCAGTTTGCTTATGGATTCATTATTGGAAGGACATCCTGGCTTCGTTAAGTTTGTAACCACCATGAATAGAGCTGCTGTGCATAACTGCATGTTTTTGTTTGGAAACAGCTTTTCAAAGAAGTGGTCTAAATACCAGAAGTACAATTGTTGGACCTTAATGTGAGACTTATTTAGGTTTGGAGAAAATGGCCAAACTGTCTTCTGAAGGGACAGTTGCTGCCATTCCTCACCTTCCAGCAGTTGGTATTCTTGTTTCTGGAGTTCAGCATTTGGAATAGGTGTGCAGTGCTGTCTCACTATCGTTTACACTTGTACTTTCCTAATGATGACGTCGAGCATATTTTTGTATGCTTATTCTGTGTCTGCATATCTTCTTTGTCCAGGCATTTTCAGACCCTTACCCATTATCAGTTAGGATGTTTGTTTCCTTATTGTTCAGTTCTGATAGTTTTTTGTATATTTTGAATACAGATCTTTTACCAGATATATGTTTTGCAAATATTTCCTCCCAGTTTGTGGCTTGTCTTTTAGTTTCTGAGCAAGGTCTTTCACAGAGCAGAAGTTCTAATTTCAGGAAGCTCATGTTATCAGTTTTTCTCTTTTGTGGATTGGCGTTTGGTGTTGTGTTAAAACTCATCACCAAACCCAAGGTCATGTAGATATTCTTTTATGTTTTCTTTTTGACAGTTTTACATTTTAAATTCATCTACAATGTTGAATGAATTTTGGTGTAAGTCGTAAAGCTTGTGCCTGCATTTCACTTAATTCCGTATGGTTTCTAATTAATTGTATCTATTTCTGGAGATGTCGGGGGTAATTGGACTCCATTTCAGTTTGAATTTTCAAAATGTAATGGATTCAGCTGGACCCCAGAACGGACAGGTGCCTCCACTGAACTGAGCGCACCGCCCCCTGCACCGCCCCCACCGCCCGCAGGGGGCGCCCGAGTCCCGCTCCGCGACTCCCATGCGGGGCATGCGCTTTCCGGGAGCTGAGGGGCGTTCCAAGTCCTCAGGACCCTCTGTGCTGACGCCCCCCCCCCCCGCCCCCCCCCCCCCCCCCCCCCGCTTCGGGAGGACGTGGGGCCTCATCCACGGTTAGGAGCCCGGCCTCCTCAGGACCTGCTGTGGAGGACATGGGGCCGCGTCCACGCGGACAGGACCCGCAGTGGAGGACGTGTTTCCGCGTCCACACCGACAGGACCCGCAGTGGAGGACGTGGGTGCGCGTCCACACCCACAGAACCCGGGTCTCCTCAGCATCCGCCTCGGGAGGAGAAGGTGAGGAGAAGCCTCCTGAGCGGGGACTGCCGAGGGCTCCGTGTTCACAGGACCCCGCGGAGGAAGGGCGCGCTGTGTAGACGGTGGGGTTTCCGTGGTTTGTGTGCGGTGCCGTGGGGTCCCTGGCGGGGCTGTGTGCCGGCTGTGGGGTCTCCCCTCTCTGGGCTCGGATCCGCTGGGCTGGTCCGCGGGTCCGTGTTTACGCGCACACGGATCCGGTTCCGGGGGCTCCGCAGGCGGTCTGCAGTCAGGGAGCCTCTGGCCGCCCACCTGGCGCTCCTGCTCCCCCGGCCTCGGCCCCGCAGGGTCCTCCCCGCGTCCACACCTGGTCTGGGCTGTCGGTTCGGTGTCTGGAGGTTCGGTAGCGACGGCGCGCGCTCTGCAGACAGACGGCTGTGGGGAGAGCAGGTGTTCTCACGGTGTCGGTTCTTCCCCAAGCGCAGAGTGTCTTCCGGTCTCCGCCTGCCGCCCTCGATGTCTGTCGTCGGTGTCTCCGGGTGTCCGTCTGTCGTTGGTGTCTCAGGGGTGTCCGAGGACACGGCTGTCCGTCTCCCTCGACGTCTGTCGTCGGTGTCTCACGGGTGTCCGAGGACAGGGCTGTCCGTCTCCCTCGACGTCTGTCGTCGGTGTCTCCCGGGTGTCCAAGGACAGAGCTGACCGTCTCCCTTGACGTCTGTCATCGGTGTCTCACGGGTGTCTGAGGACAGGGCTGACCGTCTCCCTCGACGTCTGTTCTTGGTGTCTCACGGGTGTCCGAGGGCAGGGCTGACCGTCTCCCTCGACGTCTGTCGTCGGTGTCTCCCGGGTGTCCGAGGGCAGGACTGACCGTCTCCCTCGACGTCTGTCGTCGGTGTCTCCCGGGTGTCCGAGGACAGGGCTGTCCGTCTCCCTCGACGTCTGTCATCGGTGTCTCTGGGTGTCCGTCTGTTGTCGGTGTCTCACGGGTGTCTGAGGACAGGGCTGACCGTCTCCCTCGACGTCTGTCGTCAGTGTCTCCCGGGTGTCCGAGGACAGGGCTGACTGTCTCCCTCGACGTCTGTCATCGGTGTCTCTGGGTGTCCGTCTGTTGTCGGTGTCTCACGGGTGTCCGAGGACAGGGCTGACCGTCTCCCTCGACGTCTGTCGTCGGTGTCTCACGGGTGTCCGAGGACAGGGCTGTCCGTCTCCCTCGACGTCTGTCGTCGGTGTCTCCCGGGTGTCCGAGGACAGGGCTGTCCGTCTCCCTCGACGTCTGTCGTCGGTGTCTCCCGGGTGTCCGAGGACAGGGCTGTCCGTCTCCCTCGACGTCTGTCGTCGGTGTCTCACGGGTGTCTGAGGACAGGGCTGACCGTCTCCCTCGACGTCTGTCGTCAGTGTCTTCCGGGTGTCCGAGGACAGGGCTGACCGTCTCCCTCGACGTCTGTCGTCGGTGTCTCACGGGTGTCCGAGGACAGGGCTGTCCGTCTCCCTCGACGTCTGTCGTCGGTGTCTCCCGGGTGTCCAAGGACAGAGCTGACCGTCTCCCTTGACGTCTGTCATCGGTGTCTCACGGGTGTCTGAGGACAGGGCTGACCGTCTCCCTCGACGTCTGTTCTTGGTGTCTCACGGGTGTCCGAGGGCAGGGCTGACCGTCTCCCTCGACGTCTGTCGTCGGTGTCTCCCGGGTGTCCGAGGGCAGGGCTGACCGTCTCCCTCGAAGTCTGTCGTCGGTGTCTCCCGGGTGTCCGAGGACAGGGCTGTCCGTCTCCCTCGACGTCTGTCATCGGTGTCTCTGGGTGTCCGTCTGTTGTCGGTGTCTCACAGGTGTCTGAGGACAGGGCTGACCGTCTCCCTCGACGTCTGTCGTCAGTGTCTCCCGGGTGTCCGAGGACAGGGCTGACTGTCTCCCTCGACGTCTGTCATCGGTGTCTCTGGGTGTCCGTCTGTTGTCGGTGTCTCACGGGTGTCCGAGGACAGGGCTGACCGTCTCCCTCGACGTCTGTCGTCAGTGTCTTCCGGGTGTCCGAGGACAGGGCTGACCGTCTCCCTCGACGTCTGTCGTCGGTGTCTCACGGGTGTCCGAGGACAGGGCTGACTGTCTCCCTCGACATCTGTTGTTGGTGTCTCACGGGTGTCGGAGAGCAGGGCTGTCCATCTCACTCGACGTCTGTCGTTGGTGTCTAACGGGTGTCCGAGGACAGGGCTGTCCGAGAGCAGGGCTGTTCCCTGTTCAGTACTTCATGGAGGAGGAGGAGGAAGTTGGGCGGGTTGTTCTGGAGAAAAGCGAGGTTCGGGGTGATGGAAGGTTCTCACCCACTGTGCTGCAGGCGTGGTGACTTCTTGGAGGAGGTAAAACCCGTGTCTTCCCCTTTGGGGCCTGTGACTCATGAGTCTCTGCTGTGGAGCTTCAATGTGGGGTCTGTAATTGACAGTTGTTCGTGTAATTGACACTGAGCGGTTGGCTCCCCCGCCCAGCGACCCTTCTGGCGACCCTAGTCCACTTGACTGAGCCTTCCCTTCACGCATTTTCACAGTTCTAACCAGTTTTTGGTGGAGCGTTGTGGAAAATTCGAATTCCAGATCCCGCTGCTTCTCTTGCACCCGAGACACAGGGGCCCCCGATGTCATCCTCCCATGAGTCTCTTGCTAACCTGTGGCCTCCTACACTGGTGAGTGGCCTCTCCGCAGTGGGCGAACCGGGTCTGGGAGGACTTGGCCTCCATCAGGAAGCTTGATGTGGTCTCAGCTCCTGTGACCTGGTGCTGACCTGGTTGTTTGTAAGAGTACTTGACTCTGCGGTGATTTCAAGGTGCAGTGAACCTGTCACAGCAGCACAAATACACTTTATCTCCACACTCGGACTCCCCTGCTGTCGTTTCTTTACCACACGGGATACTTCAGTGCGTTTTACCCCGAACAGGAACACCATCCCACGGAACTACCACATAGCCCTGAACGAGGAAATCATCGCAGTTTCCATATTATAATCCAGACCGCAGGTCCACTTGAACTGTCGCCACCTGCCCGACTGTCTGAAATGTCTTGCTTCATTCGGATCCAGTTTTCTTCTTCTGCAACTGCTCCCGAGACTTTCCCGTATTTGCACAACCCTGATGGATTTAGGAGCACAGATGGCTCCAATCTGGGTGGCCTGTCTGGATGGCTTATGTCGCTTGGGCTGTTTTCAGTGTCCGTCCACGTGGTGACATGTATCAGTCCTTCATTTTTTCACTGTGACTAAACATAGTAATATTTACCACTTAAAACATTTCAGGTTCACAGTTCTCCGGCCTTAGCTGAGTTCACACGGTGGTACATCATTCTCTAGAACTTTTTCTTTCTCCCCAAGGGAGACTGTATGCATGAAACACTAACTCCCCGTTCCCCTTTCCTCTCAGCCCTGCAGCCACGTTCAACTTTCTGTCTCTAGACACCTCAAGAGGTGAAATCATACAGTATCTGTCCTTCTGTGAAAGCCAGCATCCTGTCCTTGTTCCTGATTTCGGAGTAGAGCTGTCAATCTTCAGACTTGAGCATGGTGTTTGCTATAGATTTATTGAAAAAAAATTACCCCTTATTCCTGTTTTCATGAGTGTTTATATCAGCAACAGACTTTGGATTTTGGTTAGAACCTTTTCTGCATCAATTAATATGACCACATGTTTTTATTCAAAAATTTATTGCGGAGTATAACATTGCTTGTTTTCCGTATATTGAACAACCTTTGAGATGTTTGTGAAGAGACACTTATGATGTACAATATATTTAAGAGCTCTTGGTTTTGCAATTTTTCTGATCAGGCTTCTTACATCTATTTTAAGACAGGTGTAGGAATGTATTTGCTGATTTTGTGATGATTTCATTCGGGTTGGTATTAGTGGTTAGGATTGGTGTTACGGGTTGTTAGGGTTATGGTTGGGTTAGGGTTAGGGGTCTCCCTGTCCTCTTCCGCACAGAGCCCATTCTCCTCCAGTAACCAGAGTGATCTTTTCGACACATAACATTTGGGCCTCTCTGTGGTCTGTTCCCCTCCTGCCCATCGTTTCCAGCCTCACCCCTCCCACCACGGCCTGCCCCTCTGTGGGCCACCCAGGGGTATGATTGTCCACATGTGCCTCAGGCCTGAGTCCAAGACTTTGCATTCACTGTGCCCTCTGCCAGGAGCCCTCTTCTCTCCCCCTGCTTCATGTTTGGCTTGTTTCCCCATTGGCTGGGCCCCGAATTGCCCCCTGATGACCTGACTCATGTCTGCTGGTTGAATGTGCCTGTCCGCTATTTAAATGTAGTGCCCGCCTTCCTGGTGTGAGCAATTTGCTAACCTGCCCGTGATGGGGCAGGTGTAAGGACGTAGCCTTAGTGTCTGCATAAAAAATCAGCCTCAGAGGGCTCACCAAACTTGCCTGATGATGGGGGAGCTGCTGTCCCTATGGTGGGGAGCAGGTAGTCCCCTCAAAGGGGGACCAGTCATGTGAGGCGGTTGGACAAGACTCCCAATTTCTTGTCTGGGGAGATGTAGACCTGGACCTGGAAGCTTACACCCTTGGATTCAAGGCTGGGGCCTAAGCAAGCTCCTTCTTCCAGAGGTCCTCTTTCCCCTTCCCTGACCATGGGCTGGACCTGATTCCTGACCTGGGGGAGTTCGAGGGTGACCCCTCCTAGGAATACCAGTGGTTTACTGAGGACCTTGTCAGCAGGATGCCCAGTAGCCTTGAAGGGAGGACCTTACAGAGGTGGTGACAGCTCTGTGGGGTCGGTGACATCCCACTCAAAACAAAATGGGGCTGGTGGCCGGCCCTGCTGGTTCTACCCAGACTGTAGGGCATAGAAACAAGGGCTGTGGCCCAAGGTGCTCCGCTCCTGGCAGGTGGGGACAGGACCTGGGGGTTTGCCCGGGAGCTCAGCACAGGGGAAGTGTTCCTGGCTCCAGCATGCTGGAGTCCATGTGTGGCTGCATGGGCTTCCAACCTCTTAAGCCTTAGGCACCCCTTTGTAAGATGGGGTGCTGACGGCCCCCATCTCTGGGAGCAGAAGGTAGGGAGGCCCCATGGGCAGACTCACTCAGGAGAGGCCAGGAGAGTGGCTATTGCTTAAAGCAGCCCAGGGCCTGACCCCTTGAGAAGGTACACAGGTCTATGGCCCTCAGTTTCAGGGTCCTGCTGCCAGCCTCTGGCAGTGACCCTCCTCTCACCCTGTCCCCGTAGCTATGTGGTCTTCCTGGAGCTGGTCCTGCAGATGGCAAAGAAGCACTTCATGGTGGGACACAGGGTCACCTACTAGGTCTTCACTGACCAGCTGGCTGCTGTGCCTGTGTGCCCCTCTGTGAGGGCCGGAGGGCGGTGGTCCTTATGGTGGACACAGCGTCACCTCGTACATCTTCACTGACCAGCTGGCTGCTGTGCCTGTGTGCCCCTCTGTGAGGGCCGGAGGGCGGTGGTCCTCATGGTGGACACAGGGTCACCTAGTACGTCTTCACTGACCAGCTGGCTGCTGTGCCTTGTGCCCCTCCGTGAGGGCCGGTGGGTGGAGCTCCTCAATGTCCGCGGTGCCTCATGGCGGACACAGCGTCACCTAGTACGTCTTCAGCGATCAGCCAGCTGCCATACTCTTGTGCCCCTCCGTGAGGGCCAGTGGGTGGTGCTCCTCAAGGTCCGCGGTGCCTCATGGCGGACACAGCGTCACCTAGTACGTCTTCACCAACCACCAGTTGCTGGGCCTGTGTGCCTCTCCAGGAAGGCTGGAGGGTGGTGGTCCTCGGGGTCTGTGGCGCCCTGCGCTGGCAGGATGCGTCCATGCAGCACATGGCGATGATCAGCTGCTTCTGTGAGCAACGCTTCCTCCGTGAGGTGGACGACCCGGTGTGCACGGATGTGGACGTGAAGTTCCACATCATGTGGGTGTGGAGATCCTGTCCCCCCCTTTGTCACTTTGTACCCCAGTTTCTACTGGGTGGCCAATGAGAACTTCAGCTACGCGCGCCGGCCGCAGTCCCAGGCCCACAACTCCAGGCACCAGGGCAACTTTTACTATATGGGGGCCTTTTTGGGGGGGTCAGTGGTGGAGGTTCACTGACTGAGATTGGCCTGTCACCAGGCAATGGGGGTCGACCTGGCCAATGGGATGGAGGCCATGTGGCCTGACAAGAGCCACCTGAACCACAAGCCCACCAAGCCCCAGAGGCCACGTGGGACCTGAGGCTGCTGGGCTGTCCTCCTCCCACCCTGGTCATGAAGATGCTGAGATTCGGGCAGTGCCCAAGAATCACCAGGACATCCAGAACACATGAGGGGCTCGCCCCGTCTCCGTCAGGGTGGCCTCTCTAAGCGGAGCCATAAGAGCAGATTCCTTCTTCTGTCCCCTCAACTGTGGAGTCCAGCACTGCCTGCTCGGGCATGTCCAGGGTCCCTAGCTGCCCCCATGCACAGGAGGCCTGCCTGGGGCACAAGTTCCTTTCTTTGTGGTCAGTGCATTTCGATCATTTCTGGGTCATTTGCAGCTGCGAACGGCTCCAGTTTTATGTTGAATGTTTTTCTGTGTCAATGCTGAGCAACCATCTTTAAAAAGAACAATTGAGGGAAAAGGTTTTCTCCCTGGTTCTAAACAGACATCGCCTGGTGGGCTGGGAGCGGCCCTGCAGCAGCCTTGGAGCCAGAACGGGCCCTGGCTGGGTCTTCCTCCCAGTCCCTGCACCTCGCGGCAGCCATGGGCCTTCAGGGTCAGGGGTGCGCCGAGCCACCTCTCAGACCCTCAGTCCCCTGACCGCCAGAGGCTGTGACCACTAGCACGGCCTCCAGGAGCATGGAGCCCTCTGGGTTATTTCTGGTTCCTGCCTTGGTTTTAAATGGCTATTTCTGTGCTGGTGTTTGTGAGATGTGGGCACTGGCTCTGTCTGGATGCGCGTCCTGTTGGGATCCCTCAGTGCCCACTGGAGGGTTTGCACTTGTGGACTCTCTCTGCACTATGTGTTAGCAAGCATTCACTGAGTGCCTACTGTGAGCTCGGTCACCAACAAGGGGCAGAGCGTGAGAGCGAGAACCAAGATACAGGGTCCCTGCTCCAGGGCCCTCCTGGGACTCACAATGGCCCCGTCCTCCTGACTCACTACTTTCCTATTGTGGTGTAATGGACATACGACTGATACCGTTAAGCACGTTTCAGGGTACAATTCAGTGGCAATACGTACATTCACTGCTCTGCACCCGCCACCTCCATCCATCGCCACAACTTCATTGTCATCCCAAACTGAATCTCTACCCATGAGACCCTCACCCCCATTCCCCCACCCCAGCCCCGGCACCCAGCAGCTCCTTCCAACTCTGTGAATCGGAGTGCTCTCCGTCCCTCACGAGTGGGGTCCTCCAGTATCTGTCCTTTAGGGACTGGCTTATTTCACATAACACAGTGGCCTAAGGTCTGTCCCCATGAGCCTGGACCTGACCCACTTTTCCCCCAAAGGAGTGGCTCAGCCCTCTCCTGTCTAAGCTGAGCCTCCTCTGCTCCCCTCTGCTCCCCTCATCTTCCTTCTCAGCCTGAAGATGATACCAACCAATCTGCAGCTTTGAAGACCTGTTCAGTCCAGATGCCGGACACACCCCCCCGGGGCCTTGGGCCTCACCTACCCCATCTGTCCATGTCAGGTGCCTGCAACCCCCACCAGCCGGCCACCTGCACCTTCCACAGGTGTCCCCATCTCAGAAGAGGGAAACACCAAGTCCAGACCCTTGGAGACCTCAGTGACTTCTTGCTTACCACCAACTGTAGTGAGGTGGCTACTGGAGGGCATTCGATGTCCTAAACATTTAAAGGCATATGTGAGTCTCTGCTGCCCAGGGCAATGGGTAACAGTTGGGGCAAACAGAAACCAAGCAGATTCACTGGAAGAAAGGCTGAGTGATGAGGAGCGTTAGGGAATAGGGCCTGGAAGCTCTGACTGTCCCCACCTGACCTTCAGATGCTCCCCAGTTCCTCCTGTGCCTCTGGTGTCTTCCTGGAACCCTGACCTGGCTGTTTTCAGACAGCTCGCCCCGTGATACCCTCACTTTTGGGGGGGGGTTTGCTGAAATCCGCAGTGTGTCCTGCTGCCCCACCTGGATCACATCGTCTGGGCCATCTGAGGACCCAAAACTGGGGGTGTGTGGCCTGGAGGGATTCTGAGCAGAGCTGGTGGGATGGGAGGGCTGTAAGGCACAGAGGCAGGTTTCCAGAAAGCTACAAAGCTATCTTCCTACAGTTTTTGAATCAAAGCCTTGAGATCTTTAAAATGCCAGCAGTGTTACAGCATGGGCCAGAAAAACAAATGTCCCTGTGCACCCAACACCACCTAAACTATTGACCATTTCTTGTCACTTGAGCTGAGTACAAAGGATTGGGAGTGGGGGCTTGAGGGAGGGGTCCTGGGCCAGACTTTGTGTTTCGGGGACAAAGGCCATCCAATCTCGTGCTGGGCCTGAGGCAGGGGCCTGTGTGGAGACCCCAGCTGCAGCTACTGCTGTCTGCTGATGCCCCCTCAGCCCTCCCCAGTGCACCTGCTGCTGGGGGAGCGCCTGCCCCCTCCTCCCTGTGGAGGGTTCTCTCCTGCACCAGCGGTGCCTCCTCCCCTGCCAGTCACTGCCAGCCTGCAGCCTGGGAGTGTGGACACCCTCAGTTCCTCTAGCTGCTGGGGGAGCACCTGCCCCCTCCTCCCTGTGGAGGGCTCTCTCCTGCACCAGCGGTGCCTCCCTTCTGCAAGTCACTGCCAGCCTGCAGCCTGGGAGTGTGGATACCCTGATGGCCTCCAGTTCTGGGGACAGAGCCAGTGCACGTGGGACCTGGTCTCCCAGCAGGCCTGAGCACCAGGCCGCCACGGTGCTCGCTCTCCTTCTGCAGGCTCACTATGCCATGCCCTCCCTCAGGCCCCCTGGGCCCAAGTCCTCCTCTGCTTGAAGCACCCTTGGCCCATTCTCTACACGCTGGGACTGGGAGTGGGTCATCTGGACCTTCTAGACTCGCGCTTCGGTGCCTGTGACATGGGGACAGTCTGGCCTCACAGACTGCTCAGAGGAGACCCAGCACAGGAAGATGCAGCCCGCTGCAAGGGGAGATGCCAAGTGACCCAGAGTGAGCACACAGGACTTGCACAAAGCACGGGGCTTGTGGGGCCCAGCACAGGATGCGGGCACCTAGCTACGGGTCATGGGAAATCCCGGTGAGGGTGGCCATGGTGGGGAGTCAACAGAAGGGCTCCAGAAGAGGCAGGCGACAAGGAAGACAACAGGACAGAGCTTCCCAAGGAGGTCGATGGAAGAATCAGAGGATTGCAGAGGCTTTGGGAAGACTTGGAGACCCTGGAGATGTTGGCTGAATCGCTGTCATTTGGTCAGAAAAGGTGTGTCACAAACCCCCATCAACACTGGATGATTTACTCTTTGTTGGTTCTAGGAATCAGTGCATACCTACCATGAGAACTCACATTGCGTTAAGTCTAGGATATACTTTCTTTTCAGGACTAGATTTTTCTAGAGGAAGTGCTAAGCATGGGTCTCTCCATTCTTTTCTTTGCGAAACTGGTCTCTGTTTTCAGGAGCAGATTCCTGGTGCTCATCACCCCTGCTCACCCTGAGGACTGGCCCCTGTCACCACCCACAGTGGATGTGACTGCACGGGTTGAGGGGTGCTCACTGATGAAGCCCCAGTGCTTAGTACACAGCAGGGCCCCCAGATCCTCTGCTGAATGAGGGAGGGCCTGAGGGAGGATGGGAGTGAGGGAAAGAGGGAGGGAGGGAGGATGGAAGGGGTGGAGGGGAAGGAAAGAGGTGGGGGGAGAATGAATGATGGAGTGAATAAATGATGTAGGGAGGGAGGGAGTGAAACCACGGAAGTAGGGTCCCTACATCAGGAGCCATTATTTGGGGTGAGGTCCGAGGGCATCATAGCCCGGGTCCTGGATGGTGGCTCAGGGCACGTCCAACTGTCCTCCCAGTGCTGACTATCCTTCTCCTCGGACCTGCTGTCATCCTGGATCCTCTCCATCTCCTCAAACAATTCTGAATGTTCCCAGGAATAGGGTGGCAGGAGGGGAGTCTCAGGAGGGGCTTCCCAGATCCTGTGCCCCAGAAGGAGCTGTGACAGTAGCTGCAGGGCATTCTGTCATGAGGACTGGGACCAAGGATCCCATCCATCTCCTTGGGCATTAGTGTTGGAGCATACCCTGCTCTCTCCACCGCCGCTGTGATGAACACTCCTGAAAATACATCTGTGAAAAACCGAGCCAGAGTTTCCAGGGGTGAGTCTGAGGACGAGCATGTTAGGTGATGGGTGCACCTGTGACCTGGGGTGGGTACTGCTCACTGTTCTCCCAGACAGGGGTGCCCGTCACCCTTCTCTCCAGGGGACCTGCGGGGGACCTCCACATCCTCACATTCTCACCAGGGCTTCCTTCCAGTCTGGGGGTGACCAGCTCTGCCTCCATAGGGTTTCCTTTGCCGGAGTCCTTCCCTGGGAGCTCCCGCCTCTCTGACACATACTCCCCGCGTGCCCTTGGACTTGCATGTGTTTGGTCTCTGTCCCTGTGGAACCCAGTGACTTGGAGCACGGTTTGGACCAGAGGCAGGGGAAACCTTTCTCTGGCCTTGGGTTGTGAGCAATGCTTTTGCCCTTTGTGGTGTGTCTACTAGCTTTCTGCATTTCCCTGGTTTCCGTGGGGGTCACAGGAAGAGCTAGATGTTTCCTGTCTGAGGTCAGGCCGTGGTGTCCCAGCAGGAACAGGGGTCTCGGCCCTGAGATTGTGCCCATAATTCCTAAAGTGGTCTCTACGATTATGTCTGATCTGTAATCCATCGGGGATTTCAGTATCGAATAAGGGAAATGCTATGTCAGATAAACACAGAAAAAAAGAGTCCCCTTTGAAAATAGGTGGGCAGACACGAAGGTACCTATTGTGATTCCACTTACAGAAACATCCAGAACAGGTAAAGAAACAGAGAGAGAGAGCAGCTTAGGGGTTTTGAGGGTGTGGGTTGGGGGAGAAATGGGCAGGGAGGGCTTCTGGTTCAGGGACTCCTTTGGGGAAGGAGATATTCTGCAGCAACGTTTTCTGGTGGGGTGGCACAACATTGTGAATATACTCCATGTGCATGACGTGTTCAAGAGAAAACAAGTAATTTTACTTAAAACAAATAATAAACAGTATACAGAACATGAAAAGATAAAGTAACAGTCAATATGTACCAGAGAGGAAGAACATAGGGGGAGGGAATGAAACACTCTGGTGGGATGTCGGGTTCGGGTGAAGGAACTAAGGGTAATTGCACAAGGAGCTCTCCCTGCAGGGCTGTGGGCTCTGGATGTGGCTCTGGGAGCCCTGCAATAGCAGGAGTAGGGGCAGGGGTTGGGATAGGGGCAGGGACAGGAGCAGGGACAGATGCAAGAGCAGGGACAGGGGCAGGAGCAAGGGGAGGGACAGGGTCAGCAGCAGTGGCAGGTGCAGGATCCAGGGCAGGAGCTGGGTGAGGGGCAAGAACAGGAGCACAGGCAGGGGCAGGGGGAAGGGGCAGCAGTTCTGGGAGGGGAGGGGGCAGGATCTGGGGCAGGACCTGGGTCTGGGGCAGGAACCAGAGCACAGGCAGGGGCAGGGGAAGGAGCAGGAGCTGGGCCAGGAGCTGGGTCTGGGGCAGGAGCTGGGTCCAGGGCAGGAACCAGAGCACAGGCAGGAGCAGCAGTTCTGGCAGGGGAAAGGGCAGGAGCTGGGTCCAGGGCAGGAACCAGAGCTCAGGCAGGGGCAGGGGAAGGGGCAGGAGCTGGGCCAGGAGCTGGGTCTGGGGCAGGAGCTGGGTACAGGGCAGGAACCAGAGCACAGGCAGGAGCAGCAGTTCTGGCAGGGGAAGGGGCAGGAGCTGGGTACAGGGCAGGAACCAGAGCACAGGCAGGGGCAGGGGAAGGGGCAGGAGCTGGGTACAGGGTAGGAACCAGAGCACAGGCAGGGGCAGGGAAAGGGGCAGCAGTTCTGGCAGGGCAAGGGGCAGGAGTTGGGGCAGGAGCTGGGTCTGGGGCAGGAACAGGAGCACAGGCAGGGACAGGGGAAGGGGCAGCAGTTCTGGCAGGGCAAGGGGCAGGAGTTGGGGCAGGAGCTGGGTCCGGGGCAGGAACTGGAGCACAGGCAGGGGCAGGGGAAGGGGCAGGTGCAAGGGAAGGGGCAGGAGTTGGGGCAGGAGCTGGGTCCAGGGCAGGAACTGGAGTACAGGCAGGGGCAGGGGAAGGGGCAGGAGCTGGGTCCAGGGCAGGAACCAGAGCACAGGCAGGGGCAGGGAAAGGGGCAGCAGTTCTGGCAGGGCAAGGGGCAGGAGCTGGGGCAGGAGCTGGGTCTGGGGCAGGAGTTGGGTCCTGGGCAGGAACTGGAGCACAGGCAGGGGCAGGGAAAGGGGCAGCAGTTCTGGCAGGGCAAGGGGCAGGTGTTGGGGTAGGAGCAGGAGCAGGGTCTGGGGCAGGAACAGGAGCACAGGAAGGGGCAGGGGAAGGGGCAGGAGCTGGGGCATGAGCTGGGTCCAGGGCAGGAACCAGAGCACAGGCAGGGGCATGGAAAGGGGCAGCAGTTCTGGCAGGGCAAGGGGCAGGAGTTGGGGCAGGAGCAGGATCTGGGGCAGGAACAGGAGCACAGGCAGGGGCAGGGGAAGGGGCAGCAGTTCTGGCAGGGGAAGGGGCAGGAGTTGGGGCAGGAGCTGGGTCCAGGGCAGGAACTGGAGCACAGGCAGGGGCAGGGGAAGGGGCAGGTGCAAGGGAAGGGGCAGGAGTTGGGGCAGGAGCTGGGTCCAGGGCAGGAACTGGAGTACAGGCAGGGGCAGGGGAAGTGGCAGGAGCTGGGTCAAGGGTAGGAACCAGAGCACAGGCAGGAGCAGGGAAAGGGGCAGCAGTTCTGGCAGGGCAAGGGGCAGGAGCTGGGGCAGGAGCAGGGTCTGGGGCAGGAACAGGAGCACAGGAAGGGGAAGGGGCAGGAGCTGGGGCAGGAGCTGGGTCCAGGGCAGGAACCAGAGCACAGGCAGGGGCAGGGAAAGGGGCAGCAGTTCTGGCAGGGGAGGGGACAAGAGTTGGGGCATGAGCTGGTTCTGGGGCAGGAACAGCAGCACAGGCAGGGCCAGGGGAAGGGGCAGCTGCTCTGGCAGAGGTAGAGGAAGAGGCAGGATCTCGGGCAAGAGCTGGAGGGTAGGAACAGGAGCACAGGCAGGGGCAAGGGCAGTGGCTCTGGCAGGCGCAGGGGCAGTAGCTGGGTCTGGCGCAGCAACAGGAGCACAGACAGGGGCAGGTGCAGGATTTGGTTCAGGGGCAAGAACAGGAACACAGAGAGGGGCAGGTGTGGGGGCAGGAGCAATGCTGGGCTCAGGGGCAGGCTCTCCATCCGCAGGTTCTCCAGCAGGCTCTTCCTGGAAAGCTTCAGGCTCTCCGTGGGCAGGTGCCAGGTCACCCGCTGGCTCCTCGTCTCCTGCTGAAGTCGCTGCAGGCACCACCCCTCCCTCTGGAGCTGCCCATGAACTCGGAGCCAGCGCTAGTTCCTCAGATGGTGGAGCAGCTGTGAGAGGAGAAAAGCTCACCCACGTGCCTGCCTCTCGTGGCCTTTGCAGAGGCAGAACCCAGCCCAGGGTCTCCCAGAGAAGCTGCAGCCAGGAAGGAACCCTGACCAGGACGTGTCCCCGACTGCAGTCCACCCACTGGGTGCTCTGAGCTCGGTCCTTGCTCCTGGACCTACACCAGCCTCTGGGGGCTCCTCCCTGTGGGGCCGGCACTGACCCATCCCCACACACCACAAACACCCAGCCCCAGCCTTCTCACCCTCGGGCTCGGCCTCCGTGGGCTCTGGCTCCTGGATCACACTCACTGAGTGAATGACTACTGGGGACAGTGGCCTGGGCGGAGTCAGAACCCTTCCCAGGAGATCCCCTGTCCCTGCTCCTGGAGAGGAGGGCGTGGCCACCAGCTTCCTCTCAGTTTCATCCATGGTCTTCTGCAAAGACAGGGACCGGTAGCCGGCCCAGAGGCATCACAGCCCTGCCCGGCTGTCTTCACTGTCCTCCTGCCCAGGCCCCCTGCTGCTCCCAGATCAGACACAGACCTGTGCGTGCACAGCCCTGCACCTGGGATGCAGTGACCCATCCCTGCAGGGCTCGGGATAAACCTTGGGCAGAAGGGCGCAGCCCCCGCACACCCTGTCCCACCCAGCCAGGCTTGACCTGGGGTGTGAACATGACCTGCCCACTGGACATTGACCCCTCATCAGCCTGCTCCTGCTCCGGGTGACCCCACCCTACAAGACCCCTCTTACACACACACACACACACACACACACACACACACACACAGAGGGAGGGGACCTGGGGCTGCACAGTCAGATCAGAGCGTGTGGGGCTGGGCTGGCCGGCTCTGGGCCTCATGGTGTCACCTTTTGGTCCTTCCTGCCAAATGGCCAGAGGCGTCGGGGAGCCCTGACACGACATCCCCAGTGAGGGGAAGTGTTTGCAGGGAGCGCTTTCCTCAGCCTGCAGCCTCCGGACTTGGGGATGCAACACGCAAACATGTTCTTCGTTAGAGGATCTCCAACGAAATGAGCTGGGCAGCGGGCTGGCTCTGGAATGTGGGTGCCTGGTTACCCGGGTTCCAAATTCTGTTGGGCTCCGTTGTCAGGGAAGTGAGGTCACCACTGCCTGGGGCTCCCTTGCCGGACTTCCTTCTCCCACAAGAGCCCCCAAGGGCCCCCCTCCCCCAGCTGCTCTATGCTCACCCTCCACCCCATGCCTCATCCATACAGTGACACCCACACCGCCCACCCACAGCCCCCAGGGGGCCTGGGTGCAGCCAGTGTCCCCGCTGTGAGGACGCAGAGCCGGGTTCAGACCGGGCTTCTGCTCGTGACCAGGGCCGTGACCCTGGACAGACCCTGTGCCTCTCAGGGACTCCCCAGGCTCCCCATCTGCACAGTGGAGTGTTCTGGCTTCTACTTCTAGGGACACCATCAGGGGTAGGACCTCTACATACATTCCGTACCTGCTATCACAGGAGGCTGGGGCCACACTTGGCAATGCAAGGATGAGTCAGGGGCTGGGTGGGGCATGGAACACAGCTCAGAGGGGCTGGGTCTGCTCTGGGGTCCAGGCAAAGCCACCCCTTTGTCCCAGGCCCCGTGGGAAGGTTGCAATGAACTGATTCCAACCTTTTCCCCTGGTGACACAGACTTCCGGGGGCTCCCATTAAGTTGAGGCTCAGGTCCCCGGGCCTCGTCTGTGCCCATGTGCGGGGCAGTCTCCGCAGTGGTTCCTGGGCATTCCCAAATCCTGGTCACACATCCCTGGGGAGTCCCCTCCCCTCCAGGGTGGATGGCCTGCATGACTGCGCGCTAAGGAAGAGAACGAGGCAAAAGGATAGGATGTCATTTCCAAGCTGATGGAGGAAAGTCTGTGACTTCTCCTGGTTCCCTCTCTCCTGTGTTCAGCCTCTGTCTCTGTCTCTGTCTCTGTCTCTGTCTCTGTGTATCTCACAGGAGCAGGATTTGCGGGCTCCGGGGGCGATGTGAGAAACCCTCAGAAGTCTCCCTTGTCCCTGTTTCCCTCTCCTGTCCTGGTGCTCAGTTCCTTCCTCAGGCCTCCTCACCATGCCCAGAGCACTGACTCTGGAACCTCTTCCAAATGGGAACCCTGAGGCTGCACCAAGGAGGGACCTGACCTTGGTCCCCCGAGCAGTGGTCAGTGCTCTGCCATGTTCTGCATACCCAGGTCCTCAGCCCCCCAAGCCCCCATGCTGCCCTCTGCTCAGAAGGACCTCGAGGGAGTACAAAGCATTTTCCCAGGACTGGGAGCACAGTGGGTCAGGGACGGAGATCCAAGGCCAGCAGGCTCTTCTACAAGCCTGTGGGATCCTGGAGACACCCATCTCTACAGCCCAACTGACAGTAGGGTAAGCTGAGGCCTTTTGTGCTGTAGCCCCCTCCACACTAGCGGGGGGTTTCTGTTCCTACTTCCAGGTGCCCAGGGAGGTGATGGACACCGGACCCCAGACCCTGTCCTCTCCCAGTGCCCTGGCAACCCTCCTGGGCCCCTTGGGGACCCCCTGACCATCAGCCTGGAGTGTCTCCCCTCCCCATGCTATGGATCTGGGGTATGGCCAGGAGTCCTGATGCCCCTGCCCCATGGCCCAGCTGTCTCCGACCTCTTTCTTCTTTCCCCCTTGTCACCCACCTCGCTCCCAGGGTGTCCTCCCCTTCTGACCCCCAGCTGGGCAGTCAGAGTGGGGTGTGTGTGTGTGCGCACACACACAGGTGCACATGCTTCTACCTGCCTTGGGATGCCCAAGGTCATGTCCCCACATGGGACGGAGTGGGGAGCTATCCCTAAGGATCTGAGGAGCTCTCATCCCCAAAGCAAACCTCATGGGTGGGTTGATGCTGGCCTAGGACTGGAGAGCAGCCCTGCTCCTTGGACTCTGCACCCCTCATTTGTCCTGGGCCAGTCCCTGCCTCTCTGGACCCCAGGTTCCCAACTGTCCCTGAGGGCTGGGCATGGAAATGCTTGAATGTGGCCGCTCTTCTGGGGTAGGTGGAGGACAGGTGCACCAGGCACACAGGCCTCCCCACTGAGAGGGTTAGGTGTTCACAGGGGACCTGCACACAGCACGTGTATCATGACCCAGTCCTGCTGTGGACATGCACAAGACCCATGGCTCCACACCTGACTGGTCCCTCATGTTCCCTCACCACCGCCAAGTGCTCTGTGGCCCCAAAGTCTGCTGAGCCCCAGAACCATGCCCACGCTGGGCAGCAAGCCTCAGGGTGCAAGGCCAGGTGGGTTGGATATCTGGGGATGCAAAGGTCACTGAATACCCCCCGCCCCACCCAGCTGGCCTGGAATGCAGACTCCCTCCCAGGGTCTAGCTAAGTGCATGGCTGGGCCAGGGGACCTGGTGGCAACAATGGAGGCCGACTCGGGGCAGGGAGAAGATCTGTCCGCCCCTTTCCCTCTCCTCTCCTCATTCTCCCTCATCTTCCTGGCAGGACCCGGGACAGAGGTCCAGCCTGCCCCTGGCTGCAGCCCTGGCTAGAGTCAGAGGGGTGGGAAGGAGGCCAGGGAGGAGGCGCCCACCACCAGGGTGCCCGAGTGTGAGGGTGTTGTTACCGTAATGAGGGACCCTTGGGCATACAGGGATTTCAGCCATTTTCAGACATGAGCTGGGGCCCCAGACTTGGCCCCTGCCCCATCCTCCCCCCCTCCCCCGCCACGAGGCCCCGCATCCTCCCCAGCCCAGTCCTTGACAGCAGCCAGTCCTCCCTCCAGCCCCGGGAAATCCAGCTGCTTGGGGGGCTGCAAAATCATTACAAGCTGGAGCCCGAGCAGCCCTATGGGGCCTGGTTCTGGGTCCTGGAGCCCCACAGTGAGGAGAGGTGAGGCCAGGCAGGAGTGGGGAGAGGGCAGAGTGGATTCTCCTTGAGGACCATGGCTCCCTGGTCAGCACAGACCCTGTTGCATGATGGCCTCTAGGGCACCCAGATTCCAGCTCCCGGGCAGGCTCTGGGAGGGAGACCAGAGTGTGGCTCCTGCTAGCTCAGACGTGTCTCTCTGTCCTGTAGCTACAGCCTGTCTCTCCAGCTGGACTCCCCCTCCTAGTCGACCAGCAACAACTTCAGAGCCAAGAAGAACAGGCCATCATCAAACTCAGGGGCAAGTGAGTGGCTGGGCAGGTGGGGAGGGCTCACCCTGGGCTCAGGGAGTCTCTGGCTGGGCTAGTGGGGACTTGGGAGGGCTGGCCTCCAGGTTCTCTGCTGAGCAGCCCTGTGACTGGAGCCATTTGCCTCCCCTTTCTGGGCCTCGCTCTCCTCCTGTGTGCAATGGGGCGATGCTGAATGATTGCTCCCATGGCGGGAACATGTGGGGTGCTGGTGATTGACCTACGCTGGGCACAGAGCCTGGATTGCAGAGCACTGTGGGGGATAGTGAGCGGGGGCACCAGTGAGCAACCCCCCCCCCAAAAGCAATCTAGTCCCTCCATGCAGCCCCCAGGCCCCTGGCTGGGAGCCCATGTGCAGTGGCAGACCACACTTCTGACACGAGGTCCATGGGTGGCTCTTCTTCAGGAGTGGGGACACAGTGGGGAGCCCTGGGAACACGAGGCCAGCCCCTCCCTCTGAGGGAAGGAGAGCAAGGAAGACTTTCCCTGGGGTCCCCCAAGGGCATGTAAGAGGGGAGGAGGCTGGCCCCATGCCCATACAGCCCTTCCCCAGCATCCACTTACCTAGTGGGGAGGGGCAGGTGTCCTTGCTGCACACAGTAAATCTGGACTTGAAGAGTACATGGAAATTCTGCTTCGGTTAGAACCTGAGCGTTGGGGTTTGGTTCTTTCACTTGCTGGGCTGATGAGACACACACACCAGGACTCCTCCTCGAATGAAGAGTTCTTACAGAGTCCTGGGCATCCTGGACCTGGGGGGGGGGGGGGAGAGGGGCCAGTCCTCTCCCTGGCTCCTGAAGGAGGCCCATCTTCCCAAAGATAGGATGGTTTCAGTTTGTGATCCTGGGGCAGGGCCGGAGACAGTCCCTCACTGCTCCTGACTCTAGGGCTGAGGGAGCGTTTCTTGGCACAACGATGCCCGCTGAATGTGGGGACTTCAGAAAGGACACACACCTGGACCAGGTCCTGCCCCAGGATAGTGGCTGCCTTCCCCAGCTCTGGAGGAAAAGGGACATCCTCTGCTTCTGTGGGCGGGGGTCGTCTGTCCCACTAGCAGGTACTGCACGGTTTCTAGTCTGCCTCTGAAAATGCACCAGCACTGAGTGGGCCAATCACTGTCCACACACGAACATGGACCACGTGCTAAGGAAATGCCGGAGGTGGTCCTGTGCAAATGGCCTGCGGGCTAGTGGGGCTGGAGGCTTCAATGCCCTCCAGGGGCCGCAGGTCCCCTTTCCCTGGATGGGAATCCTCCTGGAGTCTTGTCTTCGCCCTCGGGGCTCCCTTCCTGCTGGCTTCAAGATGGAGGGAGAGACTGTGGTGTGGCTGGGAAGGCTCCCCCCACCCCGGCCTCCTTCCTTCCACACACATCACTGCTCCCCAAGAAGCAGGGGCTGCTGCTCCCGCGTGCCCTGCGCAAAGCTGGTTTAAGACACTCATTCCCTCCAAGGCCCAGCCGTTCTGGCTCCGTCACATACACGGTGCCCACGGCTGCCTGGCTGGGCCAGGAGTCCAGGAGAGCTCTCCTTTCCCGGGATCAGGGTTCCTATTCCTGGAGAGAAAGAAGTACCATCTGTCCTCTGCGGGAGAAGGTGAATTCCTGGGCCGGGTGGCCCTCAGGTGCCTGAGGACATGGTGGCCCCAATAGCTCCCCTGGAGAGAAGGGTGTCGGGCACCCCTGTCTGGGAGAGCAGCGAGCAGCACGCATCCCAGGCCGCAGGTGCACCCATCACCTAGCATGCTTGTCCTCGGACTCACCCCTGGGAACTCTGGTCCAGTGTTTCAGTTGTATTTTCAGGAGTGTTCAGCACAGCAGTGGTGGAGAGAGCAGGGAACGGAACAACACTAATGCCCAAGGAGATGGATGGTGGCTCAGTCGGTTAAGCCACTGACTCTTGATTTCAGCTCTGGATGTCATCTCATGGTTGTGGGATCGAGCCCCACATAGGGTCTGTATTCAGTGCAGCGTGGGCTCACGATTCTCCTTCCACCTCCTGCCTCTCTTGTCACTCTCGTGCCATGACCTCTCTCTCTAAAATAAATAAAGAAAATCTTTATTAGAAAATGAAATCTTACAGAATGAACTTTTAAAAAATTGTAAAAAATCATAACATTAATTTTGCCATTAAATTTCTAATTTAAATTTTAGTTAACATACAGTGCAATATTGGTTTCTGGAGTGCAATTCTGTGATTCATCACTTAATAGGACACCCAGTGCTTACACAGTAAGTGCCCTCCTTAATCCCCATCACCCATCTAGCCCCTCCCCCACCCCCTCTCTCCAGGGACCCTCAGTTTGTTCTCTATCATGAAAATTCTCTTATGGGGGCGTCTGGGTGGCATAGCGGTTAAGCGTCTGCCTTCGGCTCAGTGTGTGATCCCAGCGTTATGGGATCGAGCCCCACATCAGGCTCCTCCGCTATGAGCCTGCTTCTTCCTCTCCCACTCCCCCTACTTGTGTTCCCTCTCTCGCTGGCTGTCTCTATCTCCGTCAAATAAATAAATAAAATCTTAAAAAAAAAAAAAGATCTCATACAGCACAATAACAAAACAAATGACTTGATTTTAAAATGGGCAAAGGACTTGAATTGACTTCTCCAAAGATGTATGCAAATGACCAACAAGCATATGAAAATATGCTCATATGACTAATAATCAGAGGAGACTAAACCAAAACCACAGAGATATCAGCTCACATTCATTCTGATGGGTACTGGAAAAAAAAAAAAAAAGACAACCAGAAACAGAAAACTCCAAATGTTGGCAAAGATGTGGAGAAAGTGGAACTTTTGTGCACCGCTGGTGTGATTGTAAAATGGTGTACCACTATGGAAAACAGTATCGAAGCATCTCAAAAACTAAAAATGCAGGTACAGTATGATCCAGCAATCCCACCTCTGGGTATATATTCAAAAGAACTAGAAAGCAAGTTCTGGAAGAGATATTTGCACACCCATGTCACAGCAGCACTCTTCACAATAGACAAACGGCCAAATGGCAGAAGCAACTCAAATGTCCACCAATGGATAAATGGATAAACCAAATGTGGTCTATCCATCAATGAAATATCATTGAGTCTTACCAAGGAAGGAAGTCCTGACACCTGCTACAACACGCATGAACCTTGAGGACACGAGGCTCCGTGAAATAAGCCCTCACAAAAAGACAAATACTGTAGGAATCCACAGCTGGGAGCTCTCCAAAGTAGCCATATTTCCAGAAATAGAAGCTAGACTGGTAGTAACCAGGAGATTCAGGGAAGGGGGAAAAGGGGGAAGCTGTGATTCAATGGGTGCAGACATTCAAAGGCCCGTCAGAGAAAGACAAATACCATATGATCCCACTCATATGTGGAATTTAAGAAAGAAAATAGAGGAACATGTGGGAACAGGGAAAAGAAAAAAAAGGAGAGAAGGAAACAAACCATAAGAGAATTTTCTTTTTTTTAAAAAGATTTTATTTATTTATTAGACAGAGATAGAGACAGCCAGCGAGAGAGGGAACACAAGCAGGAAGAAGCAGGCTCACAGCAGAGGAGCCTGATGTGGGGCTCGATCCCATAATGCCGGGATCACGCCCTGAGCCGAAGGCAGACGCTTAACCGCTGTGCCACCCAGGCGCCCGTCTTTTTTTCTTTTAAGATTTTATTTATTTATTTGTCAGAGAGAAAGAGAGAGAGAGAGCACAGCAGGGGGAATGTCAGGCAGAGGGAGAAGCAGGCTCCCCGCTGAGCAAGGAGCTTGATGCGGGACTTGATCTCAGGATCCTGGGATCATGACCTGAGGTGAAAGCAGACACTTAACTGTCTGAGCTACCCAGGCATCCCCTCTGTTTTGTTTCTTAAATTCCACATATGAGTGAAATCATATGATAATTATCTTCCTCTGATTGACTTATTTTGCTTCGCATAACACCCTCTAGTTCCATCCATGCATTGTAAATGGTAAGTATTCATCCTTTCTGATGACTGAGTAATATTCCAGTGTATGTATATACACCACATCTTCTTTATCCATTCAACTGTCAATGGACATCTGGGCTACTTCCATAGTTTGGCTATTGCGGACATTGCTGCTATAAACATTGGGGTGCAGGTGCCCCTTCAGATCACTACGTTTGTATTTGGGTAGTAAATATCTAGTAGTGCAATTGCTGGGTCATAGGGTAGCTCTAGTTTTAACTTTCTGAGGAACCTCCATACTGTTGTCCAGAGTGGCTTCACCAGCTTGCATTCCCACCAACAGTGTAGGAGGGTTCCTACGTCTGTCCCATTCCTGAGGATGTCCCACATCCTCGCCAACATCTATCATTTCCTGACTTGTTCATTTTAGCCATTCTGACTGGTGTGAGGTGGTATCTTATGATTCGTATTTCCCCGATGGCAACCGATGTGGAAAAATTTTTCATGAGTCTGTTGACTATTTGTATGTCTTCTTTGGGGAAATGTCTATTAATGTCTTCTGCCCATTTCTTGACTGGATTATTTGTTCTTTGGGTGTTGATTTGGTAAGTTCTTTATAGATCTTGGATAGTAGCCCTTTATCTGTTAAGAAATTTGTAAAAATCTCCCGTCCTATAGGTTGTCTGTTGGTTTTGTCGACTATGTCCTTCGCTGAACAAAAGCTTTTTATCTTGATGAAGTCCCAATAATTCATTTTTGCCTTTGTTTCCTTTGCCTCTGGAGACATGTCTAGCTAGAAGTTGCTGCAGCTGAGGTAAAAAAAGTTGCTGCTTATGTTCTCCTCTAGGATGCTGATGGATTCATGTCTCCCATTTCGGTCTTTCATCCATTTTGAGTTTATCTTTGTGGACAGTGTAAGAAAGTGCTCCAGTGCCATTCTTCTGCATGTGGCTCTCCAGTTTTCCCAGCACCATTTGTTGGAGAGACCATCTTTTTTTCTGCTGGATATTCTTTCGGCTTTGTTGAAGATTCGTTGACCATAGACTTGAGGGTCCATTTCTGGGTTCTCTATTCTGTTCCATTGATCAATGTGTCAGTTTTTGTGACAGTACCATGCTGTCTTGATGATGACAGCTTTGTAATAGAGCTTGAAGTCCGGAATTGTGATGCCTCCAGCTTTCCTTTTTTTTTTTTTTTCAACATTCCTTTGGCTGTTCGGGGTCTTTTCTGGTTCCATACAAATTTTAGGATTGTTTGTTCCAGTTCTGCAAAAAATACTGGTGTTATTTTGATAGGGATTGCATTGAATGTGTAGATTGTTTTGGGTAGCAAAGACATTTTAACATTTTTTTCCCCTCCAGTCCATGAGCATGGACTGGTTTTCCATTTATTTGTGCCTTCCTCAATTGCTTTCATAAGTGATCTATACTTTTCTGAGTATAGATCCTTTACCTCTTTGGTTAGGTTTATTCCTGGGTATCCTATGGCTTTTGGTGCAGTTTTAAATGGGATTGATTCCTTGATTTCTCAAGCTACTCCACCTTTCAGTTGACCCAGTGGTAGTTGGGTTGTAGAGTAAGTGGAAGTTCCACGTTATCCCTTGTTCCTTAGCCTACTGTTGTATTTGCTTTCCTGTGAAGCGGGTGCCGTGATCTGATTTGATAATGACTGGGATAACATAGCAATGAATCCAGATTTCTAATGCTTTGATAATAGTGTTTAAAGCATTTTTTTCTGGCAAGAATAGGAGAACACTATTTTTGACCATGTGTCTATAATGGTACATGGGTATAGTTTATTCTTTGATACAGACAAGGGTTGGTTATATTCAATTTGTATATTTTGGAAGAGTCTGTCAACTTTGACTTTATGTGGGGTATTCATTAAAGATCTCTTGGCTTTAACTTTAGCAATGATGGCATTCTCTCTCTCTGTGAGTCGTTTGGTAACAGTATACATTTTGCTTCCTCTATGTTCTCTGTTATGCCAGCATGACCTCCTTGGTGATGTGCCCATGCAATGATTGTATTGATTGCCATATCTATGTGTTCCGGTTTCATATTCCATTATCCTTCGTATTCATGGATGGTTCCATTTTGAATTGTTTTCCTCTTCTGCCAAAAATCATTGGTTTTTTAAATGATGTTTTTAGGTATTTTGGCCTCACTCATTTTCCTAATGAGGTTCTCTGCCTGGTGTTTAATTTGGTTAATTTAGGGTTATTCTTCTGATGTACAGAAACATGCATGATGAAGATGGAAATGTCAGCCAGGGCTAATTTTTTAAAAAGATTTTATTTATTTGACAGAAAGAGAGACAGCCAGCGAGAGAGGGAACACAAGCAGGGGGAGTGGGAGAGGAAGAAGCAGGCTCACAGCAGAGGAGGGAGCCCAATGCGGGGCTCAATCCCAGAACTCTGGGATCATGTCCTGAGCCGAAGGCAGACGCTTAACGACTGAGCCACCCAGGGGCCCCAGCCAGCGCCAATTTCTGCCATATGTTCTTAACTCCTATGTTCTTATTTTCTACTGGGCAGTCATTTTTCTGACCTATTTCCAACCACAGTTTTGTGTCACTAGTTACTGCCATGAGTCTGAGAATAGATACACCTCATTCTGGTTTTCTTGAACAGATTCAGCAATCACCAGTTTTCTAGCTATTTGTTTTGCATATTGTGCTGACCCTCATTGGATGCGTAGGACTGACTCTCTGTCTCTCTGTCCTACTCAGAAAAGTATCATTTCTGTAGTAGGACTTAAGGTCAGGAGTGGTTCTGCTTTGTTAATCCGGAATTTGCTTTTCCCACTCCAGAATAGCCTTTTGGAGTTTTTGTATCATTGATGTCTTTTCTTTCCTTTTCTTTCTTTCTTTCTTTCTTTCTTTCTTTCTTTCTTTCTTCTTTCTTTCTTTCTTTCTTTTCCTTCCTTCCTTCCTTCCTTCCTTCCTTCCTTCCTTCCTTCCTCCCTCCCTCCCTCCCTCTCTCTCTCTCTCTCTCTCTCTCTTTCTTTCTTTCTTCTTTCTCCTATTGATTTTCAGTGAATGGTCCAGCCTTTTGTAGGGCCTCTGAGAGAGCCCAGGTGAGCCTCCAATTAGTTGGTATCTGTTCTCAGAACATGGGAATCTCTTAGTCCAGCAGTCAATCTGGTAAACTTTGAGGTCTTGAGGAGTTTCAGTCCTCAGAGGCCATGTTGCAAACCCTTGTGAGTATACGCATTCTAGGGTATGCTCAGAGCCCTCATTAGCTGGTACCAGCATGTGACAATGTCAGACAGCATTTCCCAAAGAAGTACCTCTTGGGTCTGCGTCCATGTCAGTTCCCTACACTTCCTTACACTAGTTATGTGACCAGTGTGTTTCAGGGTAATCCCCACATATGATTTTTGCTCTTTCCTACCAGTCCTATCTGTTTCTGATCTTCTTCCTTTATGGTAGGGGTTGGGAAACAACCTGTGTGGTGTAGGAAGGGGTGTGGTAGTTGTCTGCCTTTAGAGGACCGAATGATGCCTACAAATTGTACTGTAGTTTGAGATCCTCAGCCCTAACTTAGGTCAATTGTCCATCCTCTGAGTGTCAGGAATTCCATCACTTGATTTGGATGCTCGTCTGTTCTCCAAGTTGTCCTCAGAAATAAGGATGTCATCCATCTAGGGAATACTGGTTTGTGTGTATGTTTTTGTTTTAGAAAGGTCCTGGATGTTCCTGAAAATAATACTGTTGAGCACCCTTTCCTGTCTTATTGGCCATCTTTTGAGAAACATCCATTTTAATTTAATTTAATTTAATTTAATTTAATTTTTAGCCGAGGTATAGTACATCATTGGCTTCTGATATAATGTTCAGTGATTTATTACTTCAGTATAATACCCACCGTTAGTCATATCATGTGCCCTCTTCAATGCCCATCACCCAGTTACCCCTCCCCCCACCTCCCTTTCCTAACTCTCGGTTTGTTTCCCAGAGTCAAGAGTCTCTATGGTTTGTCTCCCTCTCTGATTTCTTCCCATTCAGTGCCCCCCATACCCCTATTGTCCTCTGCACTATTCCTTATATTCCACATATGAGTGAAATAATATGATAATTGTCTTTCTCTGATTGACTTATTTCACTTAGAATAATCCCTT
Source organism: Ursus arctos (assembly GCF_023065955.2). Taxonomy (NCBI): domain Eukaryota; kingdom Metazoa; phylum Chordata; class Mammalia; order Carnivora; family Ursidae; genus Ursus; species Ursus arctos. Next base: position 102,664,295 of record NW_026622985.1, read on the forward strand.
CCAGTTCCATCCATGTTGATGCAAATGGTAGGTATTCATCCTTTCTGATGGCTGAGTATATTCCATTGTGTATATGGACCACATCTTCTTTTTTTTTTTTTTTTAAAGATTTTATTTATTTATTCATTCGACAGAGATAGAGACAGCCAGCGAGAGAGGGAACACAAGCAGAGGGAGTGGGAGAGGAAGAAGCAGGCCCATAGCAGAGGAGCCTGATGTGGGGCTCGATCCCACAACGCCGGGATCACGCCCTGAGCCGAAGGCAGACGCTTAACCGCTGTGCCACCCAGGCATCCCGGACCACATCTTCTTTATCCATTCATCTGTTGAAGGACATCTCAGCTCCTTCCACAGTTTGGCTATTGTGGACATTGGGGTGCAGGTGCCCCTTTGGATCAGTACATTTGTATCTTAGAGATGAATACTTAGTAGTGCAGTTGTTGGCTCATGGGATAGCTCTATTGTGAACGTCTGAGGGGCATCCATACTGTTTTTAAGAGTGGGTGTACCAGCTTGCATTCCCACCGACAGTGTAAGAGGGTCCCTTTTCTCTACATCCTCTCCAACATTTGAAGTATTCATTTTTAAATAGACTGTCTTTTATGGTTGATGCATAGGAATTCTTTATTGACAAGTCTTTGTCCGTGTGTGTGTTGCAAATCTTTACTTCCCAGGCTATGGCTTGCCTTTTCATTTTCTTAATGGTCATGAGATAAGGAGAAACGTCACATTTTTATGAAGTCCCACTGAATCTTTTCAAAAGGTTAGTGCAGTCTGTGTCCCACCCCAAGATCAACATTTTCTACACATCTTCCAGAAACGGTCTAACAGTAAGCTATGGTCCATCTCAAATTTCTAAATTCCATTTTTAATTCTAATAGTGTATTTATAGACTATTTTGGATTTTCTGTGTACACCATCATATTATCTGTGTATAGTGACAATTATCCCCTCAATTCTTATACCTTTTGTTTCTCTTGCCTTATAACTCTGGGTAGATTCTCCAATGCAATGTTGAATAGAGCAGCATTGTTTGAGGATTTTGATATACCTTTCTCAGTATCTGATAGAAAAAGCAGACAAAACATTGGTAACAAATGTCACCTAATTGACATATATGGAACATTACCTAATAAGTGCAGAATACATTCTTTTCTAGTGGTCACAGAATATTACCCAAATAGATGGTATGCTGGGTCACAAATCAAGTCTACAAATTTTAAGAGCCTGAAATTAACTAGATTCTATTCTTAGACCACAGGGGAATTGAGCCACAGTCATAATGAAAAGAAAACCAGGAAGTCCCTCAATGTTTAAAAAATTAAATGTAACTTTGCTGCATATCCTAAGGGTCAGAGAGGGAATCGCAATGGAAATTCTCCACCTTTCCATGTCAGGGCTCACAGACAATGGCCCTCTATCTGTGAAGAGCCCTCACTATCCTAATCTAGACGGGAGTTCAGCTTCAGAGCTCTGCCTGCCCCAGCCACACTTAGCAGCCTTGGCCTGTGCCTCTGCCCCCAGCTGCCCTTTCTGGTGGCCCTGAGCTAAGGGGGACAACATGGGAATGTTGTGGAACAACATGGGAAACGCCCCACTCCTAGTGATGATGGTGCTATTGTATTGTCCTCACCACTGCAAAAACATGATTTCTCAGAGAAATATGACACAGAGTAGCTTCTTGACCTTCCTTAAGGTTTGAAAATCATCTGGTGAGTCATCTGTTAGAAATATGGATTCAACATGTGTTCTTTCTTCTGGAAAAGAAATAGACCCAATAGCAATTATGGCTTCCTGGGCACCTGTTCTTGAGAGACATCATACTGGCTCTTTGTAGTGTTCTCCCTCTTAAACTTCTCAACTAGGATGTAGATATTATTAGGCCCATTTTCTAGATGGTTAGACAGGGGCTCAGAGACGATACGAGTCACAGAGGATTTTAGTGTCAGAAACCTAAGTGGGATCCCCAAATTGACTCCAGATTCCTTGTTATTCCATACAGCGTACTATTTCCCTCTTATCTCTGGTCTTCTCGATCTGGAAACCTATCAAGTATCAAGATTTTCTTGTTGTGTGGACAACTGGAACGGATTCAGCTGGCCTTTTCACCTCTGCCCATCATGATCATTAAGATAATTATCTCAGTGGAGGACATCCGGTAAGGTTCTCAAAGATCCCTAGAAATAGAGACAGTATAACATTTTTCTGGTATTAAAGTTACTGAAATGAACTATCTTTTTTAGTTGATTCAGGCTCTGGTATGTTCAGAGTGTGCTGTAAGACAGGTCTGAAATAGCATTTAAAAACACTCAGCTCAGCCTCTTCTACAAAGTGAGACAATGCTTATAAACATGGCTAAAATATTCCCTTACCTACAATTACTTCCCAGCCATCATAGTGTTTATATGGTATGACTATGACTTACATTAGTCAAAATTTGCAGAGAAAGAACTTACTGCTTCCAGGGGGCACTTCATGTTTCAGTTAATGTTGTGACAATGAGCTACTCTGTTTTATTCCGTAGTCCCAGGGAATGGTGCCAGACATCTCTAAGATGTCTAGCAATTCTAAAATTCTGATTTTTTAAAAAAGATTTTATTTATTTGACAGAGAGAGAGAGACAGCCAGTGAGAGAGGGAACACAAGCAGGGGGAGTGGGAGAGGAAGAAGCAGCCTCCCAGCATAGGAGCCTGATGTGGGGCTTGATCCCAGAGTGCCGGGATCACGCTCTGAGCCGAAGTCAGACGGTTAATGACTGAGCCACCCAGGTGCCCCTAAAATTCTGATTTTAAGTGGTCTGTGTGCTTCAGCGATTTGGGCAGGAGAAGGGCAGGAGTCCACAGACTGTGAACACTTCTGTTACCTGTGCTGACCATGGAGCAGGCAGCCTTCTGTGGGCATCATTTCGATTTCTTGGTACTCTTGTGAAAGGTGCTTTTGTCTCAAATTCCTCCATTTAGGAGTAATTATAATGATAAAAGTAATTTTTATCTTATATCATCTGTGGGCCCTGATCCTGGACTCCCAGGGAAGCTATCCTTTAACATTTTACCTGGCTCAAAATGACTGGGCAAAACCTCAAAGCATGGGCCCTATTTCTGCCCCAAGCACATGTTGTACATATGCTTCGAGAAGAAAACAATAACCAAAAATGCCAACATGAAGAAAAAATAAAGAACCTCTTTGGCTCCTGTAAGATTAAAGTCATACTGACATGCACATACTGAAAACGTAAGAAAAAGTGTCACTTTCTGGAATCTTCTTCCTCATCGTGCTGTGTAACTGTGTACGTAACAGAAAACAGAACAAATAAATAATTCTGCCCCAAACGTTCCTTCCCCGGAGCACTCCCTTCTTTGTGAAGATTGTGTCTCCCAGGCAGCTGTCCTGACTCGGGTTTGAATAAAACTCTCTTCCTTTCTCTCTAAACTGTTTTAAAAAGTTCATTCATGTAGTCGACAATAACAATGTTTTCTATTTAAGTGAAAAATAAATGTTCCTGGTTCACAACTCCAGCAGCACAGAAGGGCAGCTGTTCTCCATCCTGGACACTTTCCTGCAGAACCAAGCATGTGTATATAGATTTGAGCACAAATGGGCTCATCCTAGAAGGATGCTTTGAAGGTCTGAGAAGCACTATCCACTCCATGGGTGAGACCAGAAGGCGAAGCTCTGAGCACTACTTTTTGGGTCTTAAAGTTGCTTTGGAAATGCATGAAATCATTGCATTTCCTAAAGCCCAAGCCTTGGAGGGTCTGAGCAGCTGACCTTGCCAGGAACCAGGCACACCCCAGCAGGGAGGGCTGGTGCAGAAAGGGAAGGGGCAGGGTTCTGAGGGTGGTCTGCAGCTAGAGGGGGGTCCCCGGAAGGGGCCAGGTGTGTGTGTGGGGCCCGGCCCACGACCCCACTCATGCCTGCGCTGGGTGTTGGGGCAGGGAGGCGCCTCCTGGACCCCCTGCACTCGCAGGGTTGCTGGGCGGGAGGGCGGGTTGCCCGGCATCCAAGGGTCTCGGGCACCACCTTCCCCAACCAATCACCGCGTGGGGGTGGAGCTACGTCTCTGTGGGCGGTCCTGGAGTTGCAGCGGGTTGCAGACCTGGGGCAGAAGAAGGGGCGCTGGGAGAGAGAGAGTTGCCCTGCGGAGTTCCTGGCTGGTGAGTGAGCGCTGTGCGCCGGGGTGAGGGTCCGGGGGTAGGGTGCGCCCCGGGTGGGAGGCGGGGTTCTGGAAGGGCGCGTGGAGAGGGTTCATCGTGGGGACTCAGGTGAGTTTTCTTTTTCCCTTAAAAGTCTCTTCTGCCCATTGTCCGTCTACTGGCCGTATTCCCCGGACCCATGAACTCCAGGGCGCCCGCTCACCCGAGCTTTTGTGGGATGGGTTGCAGAATTTCAGGGTTTCCCGTGTTCCCCGGGAAGAGTGTGGGCAAGGATCGCACACAGTCCCCATCTTCAGTGGGGTGTCCTCCGGTTCCCTGACACAGTGCAGGTGATGGACCTTGAGCAGTACCCCGAGTTCAGCAGGGTGTTCCCTATTCCCCCAGGCACAGGTGTGGCGGTAACAAGCCCCAGAGCAGTCCCCCAACTTCAGCATTATGCCCTGTGTGCCCCCCAGGTTGGTGGTAATTGGCTATTAGAATCCTGTTGGAAGGTCCTCAGGTGGGGGCCCGGAGGCGGGCGTAAAGCAGACCCCACTCTGGTTGTATTTGGAACAGATGAGTTGAGGGTTTGGAAGAGTAATTCCGCTTTCCAGAAAAGGCAAGGTCATTGGTCTATTTAGAATGAAGATAATTACTAGTAAAAAACAAGTATGTGTTACCCCTTCGCCCAGAACCCGAAGCAGGTGTGCAGGCTATAGGTCGGAGGTGCCTTTTTCTCCCCAGCTGATAGCACTTCTCTGCTCTGGCTCCACGAGACCCGAGGCTTTGAACGTCAGCATCTGAGGCAGCTTGTCACAGGACGCCAGCGTTCGGAGAAAGCAGCAGGTACGTTTGGCATGATGTCATATCCATGTCAGGATTGGAGGTAAAACCTCTCTTTATCCCAAAACCTCCTGGGATTTTCTCCTTTCTCTAGCTGAGCCACGAATTAAAACGTAAGTAGCTGTCAGCATCCTGGATTTGGTGCAAGAGTTACTTAGTTTCCCTACATGTTGAACTTTGCAGGGGGTCATATTTTCTCGTCCATTTATTGCTTAAGAATGTATTTTGAACATCTTTTTCTTAGGAAATCCTCTTTTATTAGAAAGGGAAGGTGAGATTCACTCTGTGTTTGTAATGTCTGATTTGTTCCTTCATCTAACAGTGTTATTTACTTGGGCCTAGGATATAGATGCGTGGCCAGCATCTAGAGTTAGGTGGCTTTTGTCATCAGATACAGACTTGGATGATGTCATTTGACAAAGGTGATGTTTCATCATTGGTTAGTGTTTTCATCAGAAGAGTTAAAATTGGGGTGGAGGGAAAATTCAAAATTATTCAAAGCGGCCTGTTCCTGTTTAAAAGTTGAGCTTGACTTTCTAGTTTTACTAAATGTATTATCTCGATATTTTGAGGTGCCATATTCACTCTGTAGTTTCTTTGGTGGTGGAGTCAGAAGGAGAGTCTGGGAATTCTTTGGATAGAGGCATGCTGGTGGCTTCAAGGGGCTTGGCGTCAGGAGCCCTGGGGTGAATTCTGCAACTGCTTGCCTGACCCTGGGTGTATCTCACAGAGTTTTTGTCTCCTCTTATGAAATTGCTGGCAGATAATGTTCTGCTTAAAGGGGAACCCTCCCATCCTGTTGGTGGGGAATGCAAAGTGGTGCAGCCAGTCTGGGAAACAGTGTGGGGGTTCCTCAAAAAGTTAGACGTTGAACAACCATATGATCCAGCAATTGCTCTCCTAGGTATTTACCCAAAGGATACAAAAATGCAGATTCCAAGGGGGTACATGCACCACGATGTTTTTAGCTGCAATGTCCACAGTAGCCAAAGAAAATCCAAGAATCAGTGCACTGATGAATGGATAAAGCAGATGTGGGATACATACGTATAATGGAATATGACCCAGTTTCAGAAAGAATGAAATCTTACCATTTGCAAGGATGTGCATGAATCTAGAGTGTATTAAGCTAAGCAAAATCAGTGAGGAAAGACAAATATCCTATGATCTCACTCATGTGGAATTTCAGAACGAAAACAGATGAACAGAGTCGAGGGGTGATGAGAGAGGCAAACAAGGAAACAGACTCAACCTTAGAGAACAAACCGAGGGCTGCTGCAGGGCAGGGGCGTGGGGGGAAGGGTTAAATGTGTGAGGGGTATTAAGGAGGGTACTTGTGATGAGCACCGGGTATTGTATGCAGGTGAGGAATCACTAAATCCTACCCCTGAAGTGAATATTACATGGCATGTGAACTAACTGGAATTTAAGTAAAAGAAGAAAGCAGAAAGTGTTCTGCTTCCTGAAGAGTGAGGTAAAAATATAGTGATTTTGGCTGTACTATTCTATAGATGATAGTTGTAAAACACCCTGTTGTAGGATACGCTCGTTTCTTATCGCATGAGGAGTCCTCGGAAAGCTTCAATGAAAGATTCAGATCTCAGAGCATGTTCATGTTCCAGTGATATGTTACAGTTTGCACAGGTAGGAAGGAAGGTGCAGAGAAATGCAACAGAAGGGGAAAGTAGGTGTGAACCTTTCATTAGTTAGCGTTATAGCTTTCTCATGAAAGCCTTGAGCCAGTGTGATTTTGGAAGAGGAGGGGGAATCCTGGAGCTTTGCAGTGGACGGGGGAGTTCCAGGTCTGGGTAAAGCTGACAGGGGTCCCAGAGGAGAGCTGAGTGCATTCTGCAGCAGGGTGTGGGCAGGGCGGGCTCCAGGGGTGGCTGTGGGTCTCCTGTGTGAGAGTTGTGACAGGTGAGGGCCGTGTGCAAGTTCCTGTCTGAGGACAGGTGAGGCACAGGTGGAGAGCTGGCCGAGCCCCTTCTTCTGGGCCACCAGCCTCACCCAACACACACAGCCTCATCGCCTGTCCCTGTCACTCCAGTTCAGACTGTCAGAGTTGCCAGGCCGAGATGTTTGGTGGTGCTTCTTTCCTTGCATGCGTGAGAAGTTTCAAACCTGAGGAGATGGACATGGTGGGTCCTCAGAACATCTGTTACTCTTTTATTTCCTGCTCTACTTTCGATCACTGAAGTGAATCGGACCTGCTAGTGGAAGGGGCTATCTGTGCCTTTTATTTCCTGTTTTAATTAAACAATGGAAAAACAGTCTTCTGAAATATTAAGAGAATCCTTTGTGGGTGTTCATGTTTTTCTCTTCTGCGAGCCACATTCCGATATGAGAAATTATTTGTTAAAGTAAAACAGCCTCAGAGCTGTCACAGGGTTTGGTGGCCTTTGTGAGAGGGAGAAAGGGAGAAGGAGTGTGGGTTCTTTAGGAGCTCGGGGAGTGGCACATTGTGCTCCCAAAGGAAATTGAGCCCCCCCTGTTAGCTTTCCGGGGGGGGGGTGCTGCTTACCTGGAGGCTCCTCCTGGGCTCTGGAAGCTTGACCTGGTGAGTCACTTGTGACTTGAGCTGGGGAATTGATGAAGAAAACAGAATGAATGCTGGGGGTTGCCTATATCCTTTGGACACAGACAACTCCATGTAGCAAAGGAACTCTTCACCCATGAGGTGTGTCGGGATCCCTGAGGGTGTGGGCTTTGCTTCATGGGCTGAGGTTGTGTCTTCATCCTTATCTGGACCAGAGTCGTGTTGTCTGGCTATGGAGATCCTGACCCATAGGTGACCGTGTCATTATTATTATTGATCTTTTAAGAAAGCAATATAGACATTGACTTTGAGATACACATAGCAAAAGGAACAACACAAGGTCAAATATATATACGTGATGATTGAACTTGTGGTATCTCTCATTGGTGTGGGTCTTGTAGGGCTGCCCGAATGAGAAAGACCAAGGAATTCGATGTGGATAGAAGTGTGCTGTGCACAGGGAGTGTTTTATTCCATCATCTGACTTCTCTCTCTGAAGGGAAACTAGAGTGGTGTCTGGAGCTGGGTTTCTGATTGGAAGGACTGGGAGGCCAGTGAATCGAAGAGCAGTGTTCATGCTGGCATGGTGCTCAGTGCCCAGTGAGCGAAGGTTGGGGCTTGGACTCGGAAGCCTTGGTGCTCAGGGAGGATGTTGTCCGAGTTTGCAGCACATCAAGTCACTTGGCTGGTCTGCCTAATCGGGCCAGTTTCTGCCTTTCTAAGGGCAGCTTGAAAGTGGCTTGCAACCCTAGGGCATTTGCGGAGTGGTCTGCACGGGACCCCTGTGTGGGCCAGTGTAGACACAACCCAGGGAATTCCAGAGCTAATGATGAGCACTTTTCTGAGGCTGGAGATTGCTTCTCTGTGAGAATGATTGAGCTGGAGTGCAAAGAAGTCTCTGGGTCTTAGGATTCACTGAGCGGGTGTGAGCCTGGCAGGGTAGTCGGATCGGATAGCTGGGAGGTTGTGATGCCATGGTCTTGGACCGTCGCTCTTGATGGGCAGGCCAGCTTGCTACAAGGATCGGTACTGGTGTCTCTTCCCCCCACCCCCACCTCCTGCCCCGGCAGCATTCAGGCTGCATATGTGATAAGACAGTTGGTTCCTGATTGGTTCTCAAGCCCTCGGCTCAGCAGGGTGGTCAGTGGGAAGCAGCCCCCAGGCAGCATTATGGATTCTTGCCCAGTGTGCCGCCCGCTTCCTTGGAGGACACACAGCAGATGTCCTCTGCCTGGTGTCTGAGTTCAGCCAGCAGAAGCACTTCTTCCAGAGCCACACACCTGAGAAATGCTCCCTCCACATTGCTGTGCTGTGTGGAAGAGGTCAGTGTTCCTTTGGACCTGCAATCTCTGCTCCTGCCGTTAGGTTCTGAGGCCACACAGGCCACCAGTCTCTGTGAAGGTCCAGTTCTGTGTGGGGCTGATGTGCGGGACTGAGGCTGAGCTGGGCAGCCTGTTGACACTGCTGCAGGCTCCTTCCTGACCACTGGTTTGTGAGGACGTCACAGGAAAGAGGGACAGAAGCACCACTCTGCCTGAGCACAGGAGGATTCTGGACACCAATCCCAGGTGGTTGGTGCAGGGAGGAGAAATGTCTGTTTCCCAGGACCTTGGCCAGAGGGAGATTTGGGCCCTGGGAAGTGTCTCTGCTCAGCTTCCTCGCATGAGCACCTCAGGCAAGGGGAGGAAGCATGTGTGCTCACCTGTCATCGAGGAAGGTGTCTGGTTTCAGGTTTCATGTGCAGGTGGATTCCTCGTATGGCTCCCTTTCATGATGGTGTTCAGGGTGCAGGAGGTGGACCCCCGTGTCCCAAGCATCCTGGCTGTGCAAGAGCCTGGGGGCACATTTTCCCCTGGGGATTTGGAGCACGACATTGGGGGGAGTCGGTGGTTAAGTGAACAGTTTTTACCTCAGTTTCTTGCTTGCCGAGATGGACTGGAGACATTTAATAAGTGCTATGGAAATATAAAACAGGAGACAGACAAGGGGAGGTGGGGGTGGTGTTTGCTATTCACATAAGGGCCAGGTGGGACTTCACTAAGAAGGTGTTAACTGAGTCAAGATATAAAAAAGGTGAATGATATCACATCAAGAGCATTTTTTAATAATGATTTTTTATTATGTTAGTCACCGTACAGTACATCCCTATTTTTTGATGTAGTGTTCCATGATTCATTATTTGCATATAACATCCAGTGCTCCATGCAATATGTGCCCTCCTTAATACCCATCACCAGCCCATCCCAAATCCCCCACCCCCCTCCCCCTGAGGCCCTCAGTTTGTTTCCCAGAGTCCATAGTCTCTGGTGGTTCATTCCCTCTTCTGTTTACCCCCCCTTCATTCTTCCCTTCCTTCTCCTACCGATCTTATTTTTTATGTTCCATAAATGAGTGAAACCATATGATAATTGTCTTTTTCTGCTTGACCTATTTCACTTAGCATAATCTCTTCCAGTCCCGTCCATGTTGCAGCAAATGTTGGGTAATCATTCTCTCTGATGGCTGATTAATATTCTATTGTGTATATGGACCACATCTTCTTAATCCATTCGTCTGTTGAAGGGCATCTCGGCTCCTTCCACAATTTAGCTATTGTGGACAATGCTGCTATGAACATTGGGGTGCCTATGGCCCTTCTCTTCACTACATCTGTATCTTTGGGGTAAATACCCAATGGCTGGATCATAGGGTAGCTCTATTTTTGACTTTTTAAGGGACCTCCACACTGTTTTCCAGAGTGGCTGTACCAACTTGCATTCCCACCAACAATGTAGGAGGGATCCCCTTTCTCCACATCCTCTCCAACATTTGTCGTTTTTTGTTTTGTCCATTTTTGCCATTCTAACTGGCGTAAGGTGGTATCTCAATGTGGTTTTGATTTGATTTTCCTTGTTGGCTGATGATTTTGAACATTTTTTCATGTGTCTGTTAGCCATTTGTATGTCTTCATTGGAAAAGTGTCTGTTCATATCTTCTGTCCATTTTTTGATTTGATTGTTTCTCGCGTATTGAGTTTGAGAAGTTCTTTGTAGATCTCGGATACCAGTCTTTTATCTGTAGTGTCATTTGCAAATATCTTCACCCATTCCGTGGGCTGCCTCTTAGTTTTTTTGACTGTTTCCTTGGCTGTGCAGAAGCTTTTTATCTTGATGAAGTCCCACAAGTTCATTTTTTCTTTTGTTTCTCTTGCCTTTGGAGATGTGTCATGAAGAAAGTTGCTGTGGCTGATGTCAAAGAGGTTGCAGCCTATGTTCTCCTCTAGGATTTTGATGGATTCCTGTCTCACATCGAGGTCTTTCATTCAATTGGAGTTTATCTTTGTGTATGGTGTGAGATAGTGGTCAAGTTTTATTCTTTTGCATGTAGCTGTCCAGTTTTCCCAGCACCATTTATTGAAGAGACTGTCTCTTTTTCCACTGGATGTTTTTTTCCTGTTTTGTCAAAGATTGGTTGCCCAAAGAGCTGAAGTTCCATTTCTGGGTTCTCTGTTCTGTTACATTGGTCTATGTGTCTGTTTTTGTGCCAGTACCATGCTGTCTTTGTGATCACAGCTTTGTAGTACAGCTCGAAATCTGGTAACATGATGCCCCCAGCTTTGTTTTTCCTTTTCAACAATTCCTTGGTGATTCAGGGCTTTTTCTGCTTGCACACAAATTTAAGGGCTGTTTGTTCCAGCTCTTTGAAAAATGTCATTGGTAATTCGATTGGGATGGCATTGAAAGTGTAGATTGCTCTGGGTAGCACAGACATTTTAACTGTGTATTCTTCCGATCCATGAGCATGGAACGTTTTTCCATCTTTTTGTGTTTTCTTCAGTGTCTTTCAAGAGTGATCTGTAGTTTCTAGAATATAGATCCTTTACCTCTCTGGTTAAGTTAATTCTGAGATATCGTATGATTTCTGGTGCTATTGTAAATGGAATCGATTCCCTAATTTCTCTTTCTTCAGTCTCATTGTTCATGTAAAGAAATGCAGCTGATTCCTGAGCATTGATTTTGTATCCCTTCACATTACTGAATTGCTCTATAAGTCCTAGTAATTTGGGGGTGGAGTCTTTGGGTTTTCCATATAGAGTATCATGTCATCTGCGAAGAGAGACAGTTGACTTCTTCATTGTCGATTTGGATACCTTTTATCCCTTTTTGTCGTCTGATTGCTGTTGCAAGGATTTCTAGTACTATGTTGAATAATAGTGGTGAGAGTGGGCATCCTTGTCGTATTCCTCATCTGAAGGGAAAGGCTTCCAGCTTTTCCCCATTGAGAATGATATTCGCTGTAGGCTTTTCATAGTTGGTTTTATGAAATTGAGGAATGTACCCTCTATCCCTACACTCTGAAGGGTTTTAATCAGGAAAGGATGCTGTATTTTGTCAAATGCTTTTTCTGCATCCATTGAGAGGATCCTATGGTTCTTGACTCTTTTCTTGTTGATGTGATCTATCACACAGGTCGATTTGTGTATGTTGAACCACGCTTGCATCCCAGGGATGAACCCCACTTGGTCATGACGGATAATCCCTTTAATGTATTGTTGGATCCTATTAGCTAGGATCTTGCTGAGAATTTTGGCATCCATATTCATCAGGGATATCGGTCTGTAATTCTCCTTTTTAAGTCAAGAGCATTCTAAACAGAAGGGAAAGCATGTGCAAAGGCCCTGGGGCAGGAGCATAGCAGGTGCGTCCAGGAGCAGCAAGAAGGCCCTGTGGCCACAGGAGACAGCTTAGGACATGACCTCAGGGAGGTGACAGAGCGTGACAGAAAGCCATTGGAAGGCTGTGACCCCATGGGACCCTGTTTCACCAGGCCATCCTGGCTACAGTGTTGAAAACAGATGACAGAGGGTTGAGGATGGGAAAGGAAGGTCAATGATGACACTTTTCTAGGAACTCAGGCAAGAGATGGGCTCCAGTGTGGACCAGACAGGTGGCCTTGGAAGCAGTGGTTAGTCCTATTCTGGGTACGTCTTGAAGATGGAGCTCACAGGATTTGCCGACGGCTTAGATATTGGGAATGGGAGAAAGGAGGAACTGGGGTAACTCCCAGCTGTTGTGGGTTGTCCTGAGCGAGGGGAAGGAGGACGTTTCTGGGGGTAGGAGGTAGTCCGTGTTCTGCATGCTGAGGAAGGTGCCTTTCCCGGTGGATCTGCTGAGGTTTGTGTCCGGGAGAACCTTTCCCATCTCCTCCCTCAGCAACATTCAAGTACAGTTATCCCCCACTTTTTAAACACTCACAGTAAGACACTTGGCTTTCTAGAAAGATCTACGTTATTACCCGGCTTCAGTAACAAGAAGAGATCTGAAGAGGATTTCCCTCTTATGAAAAAAGTCGAACAGTGAGAATCACGTTCAGCATCCGTTTTGGGGAGAAGCACGACAGAGGCGGCGTGCACCCCAACCAGCTCCTTCTGCTGGGAACCGCTCTCCGCATCCAGCTACCAGCACTTTGAATTGTGTCTGTGAGCCTCTGCTGTGCTGTATCTTCATTTATGCTGGGCCTCCGTTAGAAACTTGTGTTCTGAGGCCTAAGAAAAGCCAAAGAGAAGGAATTTTTGGAGTCTGAGCACACTGTCTAATTTTTCTATATAAATTAATGGTCTTTCCTTCTTGACACCATTTCTGCCCTGGAAGGTTTCCTTGGAACTGTACTTTCAAAGAGCAGGGAAACCTATACCCCATGCTGCGGGGTTAGTTTTAGTCTCCCTGCTGGACAGAAATTTCCATGACTTACGGATTTTACCACTCAAACATTGCGCTTTTGACCCCCTTCACCCATTTCTACCACCCCATCGCTGAACCTGGCAACCACCCATTTGTTCTCAGTATCTATGCGTTCAGTATTTTTTTTCCATGTGGAATGTACATGAGAGCATCTGGTATTTGTCTTTCTGTGTCTGAGTTACTTGACATAAGGCCCCCAAGGTCTATGTTTGTATGTCTGGTTATTGTGAATAATGCTGCAGTGAACATGGGAGTGCATCTGTCTTTCTGAGGCAGTGTTTTTGTATTCTCCAAATCAATACTCAGTAGAGCCATTCCTGGGTCACGTGGTAGTTGTATTTATTTTTCCAGGAACCTCCATACCGTTTGTCACAGTGGCTGCACCAATTTCCATTCCCACCAACAGTGCACAGGGTCCTGTTGTCTGCACACCCTTGACCCCACCTGGTGTCTGTCTCTGGGACAATTGCTGTTCCAACAGTTGTGAGGGGATAGCCGATTGTGGGTTTGACTGATGTTTCCCTGACGATGATGAGTGATGTCGAACAACTTTTTCTGTCTGTTGACACCTGTGTGCCATCTTTGGAAAGTATCTATTCACATATTCTCCCCATTTTTTATACAGATTTTTTTGTTTTGATTTGTATGAGTGTTGTGTGTATTTTGGATATTAGCCTCTTCTCACACATATGATTCGCAGATATTTTTTCTTATTTCTTTCTCTTATTTTCTTAAAGTCGGTCGCCTTTTAAGTTTTTGTTGGTTTCTTTTGCCGTGTGGAAGATTTCAGTTTGAAGTTGTTCCACTTGTTTATTTTTGCTTTTGTTGCCTTTGCATTTGGTGTCCGATCTGAAGACTCTTTGCCAAAACCAATGTCGAGAGACTTAGTACCTGTGTCTTCTTGGAGGTTTATGGATTCAGGTCTTATGTTCAAATCATTCATCCATTAAAAATTTTGTGTGCGGTGTAAGAAAGTGACCCAGTTATATTCTTCTGCATTTAGTGTCCAGTTTGCCTGTTACCGCTCACTGAAGAGACAGTCCTTCCCTCATGGCATATCTTCTGCTGCTGTGTCGTAAGTTAGGATCATCTACATGTGGGTAAGTTTCTGAGCTTTCTGTTCTGTTCCACTGACCTGGTGTCTGTGTTTCTGCCAGTACCACCCTGTTTTGATGACAATAGCTTTGTAATCTAGCTTGAAATCCAGGAGTGTGGTGCCTGCAGCTTTCTTTCTCCAGGTTTCATTGGGTATTTGGGGTCTTTTGTGATTCCATATGGGTTTTAGGACTGTCTTCTATTTCCTCGAATAATGCCACTGGAATTCAGATGGGGATTTCATCACATCTGTCGATTGCTTTGGGTACGATGGACATGTTCACATAATTAACTCTTCCAGTTAAGGAGCATGGCGTATGCTTCCATTTGTTTGTGTTGCCTTCCAAATCTTTGACCCATACATTCTGCCCCCCCCATGTTTTTCCTCTCTTTTCTGCCATGTGTTGAGTGTACCATGTCTTTCTCATTCTTAGTTACTTTTATTCCTCTATTTTTTTTCTTGATGCAATTGTAAATGGCATTTCTTTCTTAATTTCTCTTTGTGAAAGTATGTCATCAGTATATAGAGATGCAAGAAGTTGGGTCATCCGGGTGGCTCCATCGGTGAAGCGTCTGCCTTCAGCTCAGGTCATGAACTCAGAGTCCTGGGATCAAGCCCCGCATTGGGCTCCCCGCTTAGCGATGGTCTGCTTCTCCCTTTGCCTGCCACTCCCCCTGCTCGTGCTTTTTCTCTCCCTGTCAAATAAATAAAATCTGAAAAAAAAATAAATGCAACAGGTCTCTGTATATTGAGTTTATGTCCTGCAGCTTTACTGAATTTGTTTAACAGTTTTTTTGTGTGTGGAATCTTTAGGGATTCCATGTCATTTGCAATTAGTGACAGTTTTCCTGTATGGATTTCATATCTTTCTCTTTTTTTGGTCTTTTTAGTCTCCATCGGATTTATTTACACATTCCTTTTTGTTATTTCCTTACGTCTACTAATTTGGGGCTTTGGTTCTTTTTTTTTTCTCTACTTCTTTACTACGTAAAATTAGGTGGTTTATTGGAGAGCATTCTTATGGATTGACGAAGACTCGAATTTCTATGAACGTACCCCTTAGAGCTGCTTTTGCTGCATCCCATAAATTTTTGTAGGTTCTCTTTTTCATTTGTATCAAGGTACTTCTAAAATTTCTTTTGATTTCTTCTTTGACTGTTGGTTGT